>NC_142952.1:33958899-33968899 GCF_046866305.1 Octopus bimaculoides | reverse complement strand
AGAACCAAAAATATCAAAAGTGCTATTTTTGCTCTGTACTTGAGACAAAGCATCTCTTGATGGATCTTTCAGGATCCTGAATATCTTCCCAACAAAAGGAAAAAAAATAAAACACTTTAGATAATCAACTGCTGTAATGACCTTGTGTTTGATGTCCTTTTTGAAAAACAGGAGAATTAACGAGGACATCCGGATTGCTTATGCTAGAGTTAGATTTAAATGTCCTGGCACTTTTATTATCAAGTAGACAGTAGTTTAGAAAGGCCAAAACTATTCTGGAAAAAAAAAAACACCTGTTATTGGAATTTCCATATCCAGTTCAGCTGAGACTGCCTTGCAGTTACATTTTTTAGCCAGGAGTTCTGGGATTCCAAGGAATCAGTCCAAGAATCCAGCTGACTGTTTGTGAATTTCTAGCTGGTGTCTAGTCAAAAAAGAGACAGAAAATTGTTCACTGGCTTTAACCTTTAAGCATTTAAAGAAGCCATATCCAGCCCAAATATTCTACCTGTTTTATGTTCAAACTGGCCAGATCCAGCCTCTCACACCTACCCAACAATGTCATTCTAAAAATAAACAATCACATCATTGTAATCTCAGAGCTATGAGATAATGCCTGATTAGTTCGAAACAATGTGAATAAATAAACATTTCATTCGATAGAATAAATCTGAATATTAAAGGGGAAGCTAGAGGGAGTGTAATGAATTAGAGAGTGGGAGGGAGAGGAGAGAGAGGGCAGGAGAGGAGAGAGAGGGAGAGGAGAGAGAGGGAGAGGAGAGAGGGAGAGGAGAGAGGGAGGGATGGACCAGAGAGAGAGAGAGAGAGAGAGAGAGAGAGAAGATAGTTTGGCAGAAGTTTGCCTGGGCTCCATGTCTGTTTTGGCATGGTCTCTATGGCTGGATGCCCTTTCTAGCAGCAA
Source organism: Octopus bimaculoides (assembly GCF_046866305.1). NCBI lineage: Eukaryota > Metazoa > Mollusca > Cephalopoda > Octopoda > Octopodidae > Octopus > Octopus bimaculoides. The sequence continues at coordinate 33,967,977 of NC_142952.1, read as the reverse complement.
CCACTTTACAGAATGTAAAGTGTAAAATAAATCATGAAAGCCACCAAGTTAAGCATTTTGTCTGAGAACGATTAAAACTTACATCACTATCATCATCATTGTCGTCTTTCATAGTCGCATGGCTTGACAAGATCCAACAGGTCAGAGGACTTTGTAAAAGTCCAATGTTTATTTTGGCAGAGTTTCTATGGTTGGATACTTTACCTAGCACCAACAACTTTACAGAGTGTACTGGGTGCTTTTTTTTACATGTCATCAGTACTGGTGGGGTCATCATGTAGTGCACAAGACAAGAACCCCATGACTTGTACAATGTGTTGAGTATGATAGTGGGACAGGAACAGGGGTCTTAGGGTGGAGAACATGCACAGCCACACTAGCTGGGAAAGACGACAGACAGTGGGGATTGGGACTGAGAACCCTCAGGGTAAAAGATGATGAATATGAGGGGATGGAGGAGAGATACAGAGAAGAGGAATGGGGTTAGGGGATCAAGTGCACAAGAGTGTGTAGTAGCAAATGATAGATGGGGTAAAGGTAGGATTCCTTCAAAGTATTCCCCCTCCATTCCACCTCCACCATTCTTCTCAGTATAAGACTACATTCTTCAACTGACATTCCTAAAGCATGACAACCACCAACAACAACAAAGAAACAGGACTAGACCAATAGATCACATTATACATCTATATATGGTGTGTGTGTGTGTATAATCATCTGCCATGTCAATGTTATTGTTCTGACATTTAAAAGAAAAACATTTCCATTAGACCTCCACCTCTTTCATCATAGTCTCTACATTCACTCCTACCTCCGCCCACCCAACTTTCCTGATCCTCTCTCCACCACCATCCCCTCTCTGTTTCTAGAGACTGCCTCCCACCTAAAATATGCTGGGGGGGGGGGAAGCAATCATGCATCTCTTCTCAAGCAAGACACACCTGTTCTTGTCCCTTTGTCATACTTTAAACCCGCTGGTTCTTAACCAGAGTCCAGATAAGATTTTTGGGAGGTCCATGGAACAAAACAGTAAATTAGAATCCCCAATAGTATTTTAAGGACCCCTGAAAAGGTTTTGCTTTAGATGTACGTATTGCCCCTGAAACACGTAGGCTTCTTTCTCCAATGTTTTACAAAGTTCAACCTATTCCAGTTGATGTGTGAAATAAAAAAAAAAAACCAAAACAGGAATTTTGAAAGAAATTTTTATAAAACTAGTTTTTAAACATAGAATAGCTATGGTCGGGATGGGGGGTCTACCAGAATAAAATAGTGACCAAAGGGGTTGATAGATAAAAGAAAAATGGTTGAGAACTCCAGCTTTAACCATTCACCACCTGACATGAAGCTACGTCACTTCTTTACCCAGCCGAGTGCGCCTCTTTGTCTTGTAAGTGACCTCTTGGAGACCTCCATAATGACAGTGCCATGAAAAATGCACCCAGTATATTTTGCAAAGTGGTTGACATTAGGAAGGGCATTTCACTGTTGAAACCATGTTAAAACAGACATTGGAGTGCAATACAATCCTCTGGTTCCAAGGTTCCTGCCAAACTCTCCGACCAATACCAACATCAAAGATAGACATTAAATGATGCCAATGGCGTTTAAGTTGGAAAAAAAAAATCTGGAGGACAAGGAATTAACAAATGTTATCCGAAATATAAGTTAATCCAAAGGTCCAGTCTACAGCAATGTGACAATACATGTATGTGTTCTAATACGAAAATATAAATTTTTGTATTTGCCACAAAGGCAATGCTTAAAGAACACAATACAATTCATATCACCAGAATGTTAGAACGTAAAAGGGGTGGGGATGGGCCACTTGCAGTCACGCAATCTGCTAGAAACAGCAGTGAAATTTCCCACAAATCACACAAAAGATTTTTATAAACAAAGAACACATTAGTCAATGTAGTGATTTATATAAAGACAGGATGGCCATGGTTAGAATACTTACCATAATAGAACTATTCAATCAGAACTGAGTTGACAATGAGAAATTTTGTGAGAGATACACTATCTTTCTCTCTCTCTCTCACACTCACACACACACACACACACACACACACACACCTTGTTTTGTAATGGGGTTGACAATCAATACGGCTGATTCATATTGATACCATGAATCAGATGGTAATCAGTCAGTTGTGCAAGATTGCCGTTGTTGTTGTTGTCGGTGATGGTGTTATCACACAATCTCTTGCCTTTTTCTTATCCAGTGCTAATGTGTGACAAAAGGAAGCAGCAAGCAGCTGAGTGAATCCAATCAACCAAGGTCTTCCAACAATGGCCATCACCACATCTTCCCTGGGAGGTCACGTTACCCTGATGAGACACAGGATTTGTGAAACATCATCAATCCAGAAAGGTCCAGGTTTACTGATGAAGACAATATTCTAAACTGGTTTATAAGGACCCCTTTTTTTTTATTAATTGGCAGTGAGGGATTTCCTCAGTTTCCCCAGGCACGGCTGTGTGGATAAGAAGATTGCCTGGCAGACATGGGATTTCATGTTCAGTCTCACTTTGTAGCAATTTCGGCAAAAAGTCTTTTACTCTAGCCCTGAGCAGACCAATGCCTTTCAAGTGAATCTGGTAGGTGGAAACTGCGTGGAATCCCATGTTTTTGTTTGTCTGCCCCTATCACTTGACAACCAGCATTGGTTCATTTCCATCCCTGTAACTTAGCAGTTCAGCAAAAGAGACCGATAGAATAAACACCTGACTTAAAAAATAAGCACAGGGTTGATTTGCTCAAGCAAAGCCCTTTGAGGCAGTGCTCCAGCATGGCCACAGTCCAATCACTGAAATTAGTAAAAAAACCAAAAAGATAAATCCCTTAAAACCTACAATCTACAGTCACCATCACCATCAGTTTTACGTCTGCTTTCCATGCTGGCATGGGTTGGACAGGGCCACACAGTCAAAGACTGCGCATATTCATGGGTAGTGCTCACCGAGATGCATCAGAGAACCTCATCTCATTCAGGTTTCATTTTTATCTTCATTTCTACAGTCAAACGTCTTTCCTATACCACCCAACCATTCTACAGAGTCTACTGGATGGCTTTTACCTGGCATCAGCCCAAGAGATGTCATTTCTTCAGTGCACCTAAATGCACATCACAGCCCCACACCTGGGCCCACTTACCAAACCTCCTCAGAGAGAGAAAAACACGAGTGATAAAGGTATGAATAATAGCAATGTGTAATAGGGGTCGGGGTGAATTATATCTCAGTATTCTGATTTGATGTATTGCATATATACAAATATATATATATATATATATATATATATATAACATATGGTATAATTACAAACGGAAAATTATAGCCATTTCTCTGCAGACTGAAAAAAAAAAATTATGAAAAACCTTAATTGATTTTCAAACATTACTGAGTTCTCATCAGAGGCGTCTACATCATTCTGACAATCTCCAGGGAAACAAGCAGCCAAACTATTTATATACTCAACAAAGGCAGCAGTTACTCTATGAAAGAGTACCTAATTTGCATATCGAAAGTGTTATGCGCAGGAGTGGCTGTGTGGTAAGTAGCTTACTTACCAACCACATGGTTCCAGATTCAGTCCCACTGCGTGACACCTTGGGCAAGTGTGTTCTGCTATAGACTTGGGTAGATTTGATAGATGGAAACTGAAAGAAGCCCATCGTATATATGTATATATGTATGTTGGTGTACCTGTGTTTGTCACCCCACCATTGCTTGACAACCAATGTTGGTGTGTTTATGTCCCCATCACGTAGCAGTTCAGCAAAAGGGACCAATAGAATAAGTACTAGGCTTACAAAGAATAAGTCCTGGGGTCGATTTGTTCGATTAAAGGCGGTGCTCCAGCATGGCCACAGTCAAATGACTGAAACAAGTAAAAGAGTAAAAGAATATACATACATACATGCATATATATATATTGTATTTGGTAAGTGACAGTGTATTAGGCTCACAATCATGAGGTTGTGAGTTCGATTCTCAGCCCAGGCTGTGTGTTGTGTTCTTGAGCAAAACACTATTCCACATTGCTCAGGAAATGAGTTGCAACATCACTGGTGCCAAACTGTATCATGGCCTTTGCCTTTCTCTGAGACAACATCAGTGGCGTGGAGAGGGGAGGCTGGCATGCATGGACGACTGCTGGTCATCCACAAACAACCTTGCCTGGACTTGTGCCTCGGAGGAGACCTTTCTAGATGCAATCCCTTGGTCGTTCTTGACCAAAGAGGGTCTTAACTTTTACTATATTTGATGGCATAAAAGAGACAGGCATATTGGAGAAACCCCAAGTTTGCATAAAGGACCTGGGGTGATCTTTTGAGAAATTTTTTGAGGGAAAAAGTGCATTTTCTATGCTCTTAAATATAATAAATTCAAAGCAACACAAGTGAGAACACGGAGTTGACACAAAGAGGTCTACATTAGCCAAGAAATAGAGTTACAATATAGAATTTACTATGGAAACACAATTTACTACGCAAAAACTTTACAAGAGTGCGTAAATCACTAAAATCGATATTTAAATTAGTAGTTAAAATCTAACCTAGAAAAGTGAGCTGCTGCAGTAATCAATATGAATAAATATGCCATTTGTGCTGTGCTGGGAGTTAATAAACAGCACAAGATATCTCTTAAGATTCTCTTTGAAGTTCCACTGACGAAGTCATCACATGACCATGGACATCTATGAATGACAGATTGCCAGAAACACAAGCGTATTACACCAATAAAAATAATTTCCTTCTACTTTTGCCACAGGGCCAGCAATTTTTAGTGGAAATGGTCAAGTTGATACCATCAACTCTAGTACTTGACTGGTACTTTAATTTATAGAGCCTGAAAGAAGAAAAGGCAAAATCAACCTTGGTCGGTTTTGAATTCAGGACTGTAAAGACCCATAGAAGAAATACCAGCCAGCATTTTGTCCAATGTGCTAATAATTCTCCAAGTTCAACCATTTTAATAATAATAATAATAATAATCTTTTCTAGTCTAGGCACAAGACCTGAAATTTCGAGGAAGGGGGCCAGTCGATTAGATCAACCCCAGTACGCAACTGGTACTTATTTTATCAACCCCCCCAAAAGGACAAAAAGTAAAGCCGACCCCGGCAGAATTTGAACTCACAACGTAGCAACAGATGAAATACCACTAAGCATTTCGCTCAGCATGCTAACGATTCTGCCAGCTCACCGCCTTTGCCACCTTAATAATAATATTCTACTATGGTCTATGTATGGAACAGTTTGTAAGTATGAATGAAACTGAAAGTGTGGTCTACCATCTACAACGTTTATATTATTCATAAGGCAACTGACCAACAAACTATGGAATGCAATTGAAGACACTGTCAACATTTCTATTATTTATAAGAGACAATTAACTGATATATATTTATAATGTAGGTGCATGCATGGCTTTGTGGTTAAGAAGCTTGCTTCACAACCGTGTGGTTTCAATCCCACAGTGGAGCACCTTGGGCAAGTGTCATTTGTGTGAATTTGATAAGTGGTAACTGTGTGAAAGCCTATCGTGTGTGTGTGTGTGAGTGTGCATGCATGTGCGTGTGTTTGTATGTGTGTCACCTATCACTTGACAACTGATGTTGGTTTGTTAATATTCTCATAACATTCTGTTGGTCTCTTTTGTCAAACTGCTAAGTACCACCCTTCAAGACAATGTCCCAGCATGGCCAAAGTCTGATGACAAAAGATACATATACATACATATATATATATATATATATATATATATATATATATATATATATATATACACACACAGTGACGTGCTAAAACACAACATTATTATACAAATTAGAATTCTATATTCAAACCACTTGAAGCTCCCCTATTCTGATAAATCCCACTTAACATTGCATGAGTTCACATATTCAGATGTAAAAGATAAAAAAAAATATTTTCGGATACAAGCTATACTGTAATTGGAAGTACCTCATACTTGAGAATGATCAGAGAAAACAAGGTTTTCATATTTCAAATCCTTCCTTACAATACTTTCAATGATTTCATTAAAACTAAACCATCTCATCAGATGCAAAAATTGAAATATGAGATTGTTTTTATAAAATCATTGAAATGATTTCATAGTAATGGACACTATCTTCTGCTCAATCTGATAGAATTCTGGCAAAACTGTGTAGCAACAGATTGCCAGCGATTGCTTCATCACAAATTGCCGTCCTAGCTCCTGCAAAAAGGGATTACCGTGCTATGTATAATCAGGGCAAAAAGTTGTTTTGCACAAGCATTTCTATAGCCAATTAGAGGAATGAAATTTACGTATGCTTAATAATGTTACGCAAAACAGCCTTCAGACTTTCCCTGTTAATTTCATCATCTTTTGAATTATGAACATATTTACATCATAAGTGTTTTTTCGTAGTAAGGCTTTCTTTTTTAGTTGATTTTCACCAAGCAAGACTTATCATAGATGGCGTAATAATTCACACCTGGACAAGGTCAGGTTATACTGCTAGTATATATATATATATATATATATATATATAAAACAGGTCATTAAGAATGAAATGTTAGATTTTCTTATGTACCAAGTTTGACAGTCATTAACTCTAATGTTTTATTCTGACAATTCTTTGTTTTACATCATTGAAGAGTTACATCACTTTTCAAAATGTAATTCATGGTGTCTGATTATAACTGTGAGTTTTCTCTTGTAAATCAATTTCTGTGAACCTGTGGATAGATAAAAAATTTGTGTTGTTTATGAATATGTGTTCCATCGTGGAACCAATGCATCCCAGACGGCTCGAAACACCAGTGAGGTGAAGATGTGGTGAATGAGCGCACTGTACGTCGATGGTTTGAGAAGTTCTGGTCTGGTGACTTCACTTTTGAAAATCAACTCCATGGTAGACCAGAGACCAGGTTGATAATGATGAGCTGAAATCTGTAGTGGAAGTGGATGCTTCTCAAACTATGCGTGAGTTAGCAGCAAGAGTTGAGGTTCCAATTCCAATTGTATTGGACCGTCTGAAACAAATAGGTAAAGTAAAGAAGTTGGACAAGTAGGTACCACACAAACTGGACAAGCATCAAATGACATGCCATCTTGAAACTTGCTGTCGTGGTATAAAACTGAACCATTTTTGCATGTACAGGCTGATATAGCAGCCAATCAGCTGCTCCATGCAATCTGGTTCTGTTAATACTACTTGTATCATTTCTTGTAACATAAACTATTTTGGCGTTTAAAAAAAATTTAAAACATTGGCACAGGCATTGCTGTATGGGAAGCAGCTTGCTTACCAACCCCATGGTTCCAGGTTCAGTTCCACTGTGTGGAACCTTCAGCAAGTGTCTTCTACTATAGCCTCAGGCTGACCAAAGCCTTGTGAGTGGATTTCGTAGACGGAAACTGAAAGAAACCCATCATATATATATATATATATATATGTATGTATATATGTGTGTGTGTTTGCCCCCCCCCCCCCAACCTTTGCTTGACAACCGATGACGGTGTGTTTAAGTCCCTGTAACTTAGTGGTTCGCAAAAGGGACCAATACAATAAGTACTAGGCTTACAAAGAATAAGTCCTGGGGTCAATTTGTTCAACTAAAAGATGGTGCTCCAGCATGGCAGCAGTCAAATGACAAACAAATAAAAGAATTTATCTATATAGGTGCAGGTAGGAAAGTGTGGTAAGAAGTTTGCTTTCCATGTACATGGTTCCAGGTTCAGTCCCACTGCGTGGCACCTTGGGCAAGTGTCTTCTACTATAGCCTCAGGCCAACCAAAACCTTGTGAGTGGATTTGGTAGACAGAAACTGAAAGAAGCCCATATAGTGTGTGTGTGTGTGTGTGTGTGTGTGTGTGCCCCACCACCGCTTGGCAACCAGAGTTGGTATGTTTATGTCCTTGTAACAGTTCGGTACGAAGAGGTACCAATAGAATAAATATCAGGGCTGCAAAAATAAGTACCACGGTTGACTCCCTTGATCAAACACTCTCCAAAGTGGTGCCCCAGCATGACCACAATCCAGTGACAAACCAGATAAAAGATATTATTTATAGTTTTATCAATCTCAAGTTCCACCCTTAAAAATGATTTATTGATAAATTACATTTCTGATTGCCTTCCATGGATAAGATTGTTTACTTTTTGACATAAAAGACAGATAGCAAGCATGAGGATAGGAGAGGTTAAAAATGAATGACAAAGAACCTAATCTGTCATTACAGACAGTTCCTTAGACATTTGCCGATATGGGACTCTACTTCATCATCGCAAGAAGTAACCACTTCAGATAAACCAAAAAGAAGGAAAAAAAATGCTATTTCAAAAGAAATCAGGTGTTATTTCATGGTTCCCCGTTAACATCAAAGAATCTTATAGTTTTCAAAATAACTTTGGAATTTCTGTTGATAAAACTCGTATTTCTTTCAACATGTAGCGCTACTTTACTTTGAAACGGTCAATTCTTGCCAGATGTACTTATCTAGCTCTACATAAGTGTACGTGTGCATGTATGCATGTGTATGTATGTGCGTATGTGTGCATATGTGCATGTGCGTGCATGCACATGTGTGCATATTCACATGCATTTTTGTGCATGTGCATGTCCCTGTGTGTGCACATATGCATGCAACAGAGAGAGGAGAGAGTACACCCGTGGAGCGTGAGGTTGGACCATGTCTACAAGTGATTGAATATTGATCAGTTGAGTGGCTAACCGGTGCTACTGCTATGCATATAGACATCCTGGACCTTCTCTAGATGCAGTCCGTCAGGTGTGAGAGCATAGCCACATTATTCAATGTGACCTTCCCTGCTTTTCAAAAATCTGCAGCATGTGTGTGTATGGTGGGGTTGAGGAGAGATTTGTTTTCTATTTCTAGCACCTTGTATTGCCATACTGAGGGTCCCTCATTCATTCAGGTGGTGATGTTTCTTCACTATTCTGCCCTCATCATGTAGACCAGTGGGCATTAACTGGGGTCCATACAAGATTTTGTTGTTAAAATCTATCTGCAGTACATCACTTATACTTTGACAATACACAAAATAGTTTAATT
>NC_142952.1:33926399-33953899 GCF_046866305.1 Octopus bimaculoides | reverse complement strand
TATATTTCTGTATATGTCCTTTTTTGATTCTCTTTTGGAAATAATCTCCAATGGTTCGTATTCAAACTGGCTGTCGTACAATAATAAAATTATCCGTCTAGGATTGCTATATATATAAATATACACACACACGTACACATAGAAATGTATGCATATATATATGTGTGTGTGTATATTATATCTCTATAGTTTTCTATACAGAGATTAAAATCTCTTTCTTCCCCTATATTTTCGTATTATTAGATATAGATATATTGTAACAATCCTTTTTTGATGAACGGTAGTGGCGAAGAGTGTATATATGTATGTATAACAATGTGTGTGTGAGTGAGTGCGTGTTGTTAAAAAGACGTGTTACACCGTCGCTTAAGAAGGGGGAACTACCACCACCACTGCTGCTAGTACTTCTACTTCGCTATCACCGACGCCGCCACCACTGCGACTTCTACTTCGCTATCACCGACGCCACTACCACCACCGCTACAGCTTAACTAACAGCACTACCGCCGTCCCCACCAACACTGTTATGTTCACTATCGCCGCCGCCACCACCAGTGCTACTTCACTAAACCCGCCGTCATCACCATAGTTACACTACCGTCCTCACCGCCACTACAGTGTTACTATAACCGTCACTCCTGCTACTTTACCAATCACCACCAGCCCCGCCACCATTGCAGCTGTTTACCACTCCATCACCCTCACCACCACCACCACCACCACCATCATCACTACGGCTGCTACTATTACTACTACCGCCACCTCAATCACTACTAATCGTAGTAGCATATCACTCTCTAAATATCTGTATCTCTCTCTCTCACTCTATTTCTCTCTCTATATATATATATATCTATATATAAATATATACATAGATATATATATATTTATATTATTATATATATATATATATACACACATACAAACACACAAGGGGAAGAGGAGATAGAGTGAGTGATGCTGGTTCAGTTATTACTAACAGCACTCTACTACTATCTCTAGTAGTGGTGGTGGTAGTAGTTGTAGTAGTAGTAGTAGTAGTAGTAGTAGTAGTACAACAGCAATAGTAGTGTTAGTTGTAGTAGTACGTTTCTGAGGCTACGGCGGTGGAGAAGTTACTACGTTACTACTACTATTACTACTACTACAACCATGACTACTACCACCACCACCACCACTACTACTAGAGAGACGCCGGTCGTGGAGTGGAGGTTGGTGACTCTTGCTGTTTCCATTCCTCTTACCACCACCACCACTACAACTAATACAAATAGGAGAGAAGGGATGGGAGGGACTACTGCAACTACTACTACTACTAATTGTAGTTGTTTATCCCCCCCCCAACCCGAGGTCAGCGCTGATCGAATTAACTCACTTGTAATCAAATGTATTCCAGCCGTGACCATCCCTGGAATTACATTGCCCAACGTGTCTTTAAACGTTTTATTTCTTAAGATGATAGAGTGAGTTGACAGAGCGATTTAGCTGCTGTTTCTAGCGGCGACTGACCATGTAGGGTCCCCCCCCCCAGCCACCTCGTTCAACCGGTAACTGCTGCTCCTTGTTGCTACTGTTGTTTAACCCTCGGTCAGCTGTGCTCTGGGAGACTTATCAAAAGGCACTCCAGCCGCGTCACCCTTTTTTTTGTTGTTTTTATTCTCAGACACAATGTATCTAGGACTCCATTATTAAATGTGTCCTCCCGCTTTCTTAAAGACGGTTGAAGTACGAACTTCAGGGCACTTTTTTCACTTGAAGGCTTCCTCGTTCAACCGGTGACTGCTTATGATCAAAAGGCACTCCAGCGGTGACCACCCTTTCTTGTTTTGATATTCTTTTGTTTTGTTATTCTTCTTCAGTCACAATGTACCTAGGATGACAATATGCAATGTGTTTTCCGGTTTTTAAAACGACACAGACATGAGTTGAGGGGTGTACGGCTGCTATTTCTAGCATACCGAGTGACGGCGTAAGGGTTCCTTCGTATCTGCGTCTATATATGATGGCGGAAGCGGCGATGGTAACGCCCTTGTTGTTTTTACTCACCACCTGATGACACGAGACCGGCAGCAGCAGCAGCAATTAATTTTATCCTATTAGCAATATTACTAATTATTGTTATTTATTTCCGGAGTCGGAGCTAATTGATCCACCAGAAAATACAATCAGATGTGCTCCAGATGTGACCATCACTGTCTGACTAAATTATCACAGTTACTTTTATGTGTGATCCTGTACAATAGAGTCGTAAATTATCTATTGTGCAAAATTTTTTTTCTTTTTCTTTCTTTTTTTTTGTTATTTTTATTTTCGGAAGTTCTTGTTTTAAGCATCGTAAATTATGATTCTGCAAAGAAGAAAAGAAAAGGGAAGAAAATTGGAGTTTTTGTATATCTTTTTTTTTTTTTTTTCGCTTTTCACCTTCTGTATAAACACAGGAGCTTAAGGATTTTCTTAAATCTTTTACTTGTGTCAATCATTATTACACTGCGGCCGTGCTGGGACACCACCATGAAGAATTTTTAGTCGAATGAATCAGCCCTAGTACTTTTTTTAAAGCCCGGTACTTATTCTATCGACCTCTTTGGCCGAACCGCCAGATTACGGGAAGAAAAGCATAATTTTTAAATGAATATAATAACATCTATATGTTTGTGTATCTTAATTTTATTTAGTCGTACTAAATAAAGTAATGAAACCAAGACAAAACAAAATAACGATTCGGTCAGACAGACAGACAAGAGGTCACTACGTTGACTTTAACCTTTCATTTTCATTTAGAAACAGGATTTTATATTAAGGAGTGCAGCGCTTAGTTTCGTTTCGGTTATTTTTCTTTAGTTTCAGATTTTTTATGCAACTTCGAAATTAAAATTTCAACGGAAAATGAAGATTTTTCAAACTTTCTGAAATTATGTTTCCGTCTTTTTTTTTTACTACTTTTACTTCCAAAATTTCAACTCTGGTCTTGTGATAAAGCTTAATATTCATATCTATAAACTTATAAGCTAACTTATTTTTTACTTTATTGATTTTTTAGTTGATGTTTTTCCTTTACAAATGATATAAAACGAAAAGTGAATTTTATGTTAACTAATTCGTTTCGTCAATCGTACGGCCTCATTTTCCCATTAAAATCGGCTGCCACAGCTTTGCGTCTGGATCAGTGCAATATTTTCAGCAGAAGAAAGGACTGGAACCCAGAGAACTGGAGAAAGCTAAGAAATTAGGTACGGAAACTTGCTCAAGATTGCTCTGGTTGATAAGAGACCACAAGTGAAACCATTCCATAGGTTTGACTGAGGGCTGGCGAGCGAGAAAGCTGCATCAGTCTCCAATCTGATCTGGCAAAGTTTCAACAGCTGGATGCCCTTTCTAATGCCAACCACTACGAGAGTATAGTGGGTGCTTTTACATGCCACTGGCACGAGGGCCAATTAGGCAGTACTAGCATCAGCCATGCTCAAATGGTGCTTTTTACGTACCGCCTGCACAGGAGCCAGTCCGGCAGCACTGGCAACAACCACACTCGAATGGTATGTTTTTTATGTGCCACCAGCACGGGAGCCGGTGAGTAGCCCTGGCAATGATCACGCTCGCATGGTGTTTTTAATGTTCCACTGGCACAGGTGCCAATCAGGTGGGACTGTCATCAGCCCATGACAGCGATTTCACTTGCCTCAACAGGTCTATGCAAGCATAGTTTATTGTCCAGTGACTGAAGGGTGACCTTAATTATATATATGTGCGTTTGAACATAATAGGTAACAGCTAGCCTTTGGCCACTGTTTGGATCCCATTGTGTCCACTTTTCTGATTCGATGGTATTGGTGCCATTTGTCTCTTACTCAATTGTGCCAACTGCGACATATAACTAAGTTCATGTCATGGTCACCAATTAGTAGGGAGTCATTCTCGTCACCTTGATATTTCATTTTTGTTACAATTACATCAAAACTGGGCATTTTGATGCCAGAACAATTTGCATACAGTCTTCGGGGGTCCAATTGATTTCGTTACAGAGTTGAATTGAATACTTACTTAACTCTACTTAAACAAAACAAAAACATGTGTGTCAAAAAACAAGGTTATGGTGGGTAATTGACAATTGACAAATAATATCTGTTTAGTCACTAGAGAATGCTTTAGCAACTGAATTGTCCTTCAAAATGAGGTGACGTCTCCTAAGCACCTCCATTTACATTGTAGCTTATCTTTTACTGTTCTAGGTTTTTTGTTTGTGTTGTTTGTTTTTTAGTGTTATTGGTATGCTTGGGATTGGTACACACTATGTGTTAGTTTCTTTGTTGTTGAAAAATTTGCCAACCTATAAGACGTGGGAGGTCTTTTTTGTAGCACCCTGTCTTTGTGAAGGAAAACAAAATATGTTTGCAGCAAAAAAGGATTCATTTTTGTTGTTTAGCCCCATATATATATAAAGGAGCACTCCGTCGGTGATGACGAGGGTCCCAGCTGATATGATCAACAGAACAGCTTGCTCATGAAATTAACGTGCAAGTGGCTGAGCATTCCACAGACACGTGTGCCCCTTAACGTAGTTCTCAGGGAGATTCAGCGCGACACAGAGTGTGACAAAGCTGGCCCCTTTGAAATACAGGTACTACTCATTTTTGCCAGCTGAGTGATCAGGAGCAATGTGAAATAAAGTTTCTTGCTCAAGGACACAATGCGTCACCGGGAATTGAACCCACGACTTTACGGTCGTGGGCCAAATGCCCTAACCACTAAGCCACGTGCATTCACTATATATATATATATATATATATATATATATATATATATATATATATATATATATATATATATATATATATATATATATATATATATATATATATATATATATATATATATATATATATATATATATATATATATATATATATATATATATGTATATATATATATATATGTATATATATATATATATGTATATATATATATATATGTATATATATATATATATATATATATATATATATGTATATATATATATATATATATATATATATATATATATATATATATATATATATATATGTATGTATATATATATATATATGTATATATATATATATATATATATATATATATATATATATATATATATATATATATATATATATATATATATATATATATATATATATATATAGGGCAGATTGTATGATGGCTGCATTAGAACTGCAATGCTGCATGGTAGTGAGATATGGGCCTAGAATGCAGAAGGACTGGAAATAAATGAAGTCAGCTGGCTCCACTGGATGTGCAATGTGGGTGTACTTGAAAGAATTAGTAGAAATTAGCAAAAAAACTGGGTGTAGGAGGAATCAGAGAAAAGAAGACTGAAATGGTAGAATCATGTGATGTGTGTGTGAATGAGGACAGCCATATAAAAAAAAGTGCCGTTCACTTAATGTGTCTGGAATCTGCAAAAGAACAAGACTCGGGAAGATATGGGATGAAGTGGTGGACGCTGACCTCAGGATCTTGAACCCCTCAGATGAGGACCAGAACCTCTGGCAATATGAGTGCTGTATTTTGGTTCCTCCACCCATGACTGTGACTCCCTCTCCTCACACACTACATCTTGTGGGATTTTTTGAGGCTCTCTACTTTCCTGGGGTCATCCATTTTTCCCTTTTATCCTTTTGAAGAATGATAAAATAAAAAAATCAAGTTAGTTTAAAAGCAGAAATGCATGGTGTTTGCTAACTTGTTGACCTTGTGCTAAATTAGAAAACGCATTATTTTTATCATTTATTTTATTGGTTTTTTTTTTTGGTTTTTTTTCCATTAGTCATATCTTTTATCATTGGCCACCTTTGTCAGCAAATTGAAATAGCACTTTGATAAGAAATTGATATCAACGAATAAAAACAAAACAAAATAATAATGGCTAAGAATAATCAAATCATTATTTAACAACTTGACGCAAAAGGAGTTTCGATATAAATAGATGATATCTTAAGATACATCATTGTCATCGTCTTCGTTGCTGTTGTCGTCATCAGAGTCATCACCATCATCGTAATTGTCATCATTGTGATCATCTTCATCATCATCATCATCATCACCGCCACCGCTATCATCATCATTGCTGCCATCATCATCATCATCACCACCACTACCACTACCACCAACATCATCATCACCATCACCACCATCATCATCGCCATCACCACCACCACCACCACCATCACCACCACCACCACAACCACCATCATCACCATCACCACCATCATCATCACCATCACCACTACCACCACCACCACCACCACCATCATCACCACAAATATCATCATCATCCTCATCATCATAATCTTACTGACCATTTCTCCACATATGCATGGATCAGTCAAAATTCATTGAGGCAAATTTCTTCTGCAGTTGGATGCTCTTCCTATCACCAAACCTCACCTCATTCCAAGCATGATATGTCTCTCCTGGCCAAACATGTTCTCACAGAATTTTGGCAACATAGGAAAACGCCTGCATTTAAGAGGGGGACACTCATTTACAACTACCATGTGACGTAAAAAAAAAAAAACTCAAACACATGCACACCCACACACCCACACACACACACACACACATATATATATATATATATATATATATATATAATATATATATATATATATATATATATATATATATATATATATATATATATATATATATATATATATATATATATATATATATATATATATATATATATATATATATATATATATATATATATATATATATATATATATATTTAAGAATTTAAGGATTGGAGAAAACGCATGTTATAATTGCATACTTTATTCCTACATATGTTTCAAAGGATTACAACCTTACGTTTAAGATGATTCCCATGCTTTCCCTGATGAGAAGGTTACAATTTTAATATTAAAGATCCCTGTGGATCACACAGGTTGTAATCCTTTGAAACATATGTAGGAATAAAGTATGCAATTATAACATGCATTTTCTCCAATCCTTAAATTCTTAAATATACTCAAATACCCAAAATTTCAAGGAGTTCCTGCCTTAAAAACAGGAGCTAACCACAGTTATTTTGTGTTCTTTGCTACATTGGTTTCTATTAACCCATTTATTCTATCAGAAGAATTTTTATTCATTAAGATAGAAGAAATACACATAATTATATATATATATATATATATATATATATATATATAATATATATATAGAATAAAAAAAAGCAACACGGATTTTAAAGGTTATTGCAGTACGCAGCAACTAGCCTATCAATGGTGTAGATACATTAAGTATGATAAATAGATGGCTATTCAGAATAGTGATTCCTTGAGAACTGTCTTTTAATGATTATAGGCTGTGTAATGAAGACATCTGCTCTGTGAAAAGGACGTGAGTATGTCATATAACAGCAGGTACTCCACCTTACTTAATTGTACTTTAGTTAGTTTGATTTCATGGTACCATGATTTCCACTGGCATCACAGACTCATCCTTCTATCAAATTCCAAAAAGAGAGCATCTGTGTAATTGCAAGGCTTGCTAGAAACAATAGCTAAAGTTTTCTTACATTACACCCTATTTTATTAAAAAACAAACAGAAGAGGACGTTAGATAATGTAGGTCTAAATATAAGCGCTGATGTGGCTGTATGGTAAGAAACTTGCTTCCCAACCACATGGTTCCAGGTTCAGTCCCATTGCGTGGCACCTTGGGCAAGTGTCTTCATTTATAGCCTATAGCTGACCAAAACCTTTTTGAGTGGATTTCGTAGATGGAAACTGAAAGAAGTCCATCGTATATATATGTGTGTGTATGTTCATGTATGTACGTCTTTGTGTCTGTGATTGTCTCCCACCACCGCTTGACAACCGGTATTGGTGTGTTTACGTCTCCGTAACGTAGAGGTTCGATATTGTTATATTTGGAATACTTTTAGTCAAGGCTGACCAGGAAGCTACGAAACCACATCGACCACATTGCTGTAGGTTGTTCATTCACAGGTTTGAAGGGAGACAATTCTGTAACTTTCTTACTGCAAGCCGAATAATGCAAAGATTTTCAACATTTTAAACCTCACGAATGAGGAGTTTACATTCAATAACAAAATCTAACGACTATTTTATCTATTAAATTTCTGTTTTAATTGCAACAACTTACAATAATATGATTTAAACAAAGAAATACTTGACAGAAAGGATTAACACTTGAAAGATATGGATATTAGACATAAAGAGACAAGGGAGACAATCGATGTTCGACTTTGAAATTCAATATCTCTAACGTTTTAACCATTGCTCGGTTCGTAGTTTCGTATTTTTTATTATTATTTTCTCTTTTTCGTTAAATTAATCCCGTGTTTTGAGAAAATAAATTTTGATTTATATAGTTTGTTTTTACCGGATAATGATTGTAATTGAATGAGATTCTGTAAGTAATATTCGTTCCGTTTACAGTGTTTACCGATCACCCTATGGTAAAACGGGTGGTAAAAGAGAGATAGAGATGGTGAGAAGGAGGGGGAGCAGAGTGAAATGTATAGAGTGTGAGGGGGAAAGAAAGAGACAGAAATTAACAGAAGAGCGAAATAGAGAGAAAAATAGATAGATAGATAAAGAGAGAGAGAGTTAGATATATGGAGAGTGAGAGATGCGAAAAGATTGAGGGAGAGAAGAAAATAGATATAGATAGAAAGAGAAAACAGATAGAGAGATACAGAGAGAAAAAATATAGGCAAAGAGCTAGTAAGTTAGATAGATAGAGAAAGAGCGAGGGAGAGAGAGAGAGAGACAAAGAGCGAGGGTGAGAGAGAAGCAGCGTCGTCGTCCCGGCATGCATCAGTCCCATCATGGCAGTAAACTAAATAAAAAAGAAACGAAACCATGAACGACACCAAGTTTCTGTTTAAGAAAAGATCGAAGAAACGAAATTTCTCCGAAAAGGAGGTGTCGATCCTAACTCATGAATACGAAAAACACATGATAATCCTCAACTCGAAACTGACCAATTCCATTACGAACCAGAAGAAGCAGAGGATCTGGGAGCGCATTACCGATGCTATTAATGCCGTTGGTGTCAACAGACGTCGTGTGAGCGAAGTGAAGGAGAAATGGAGAAATATGCAGAGGAAAGCGAGGCGAATGTTCGCCGAAAGAAAGATCAACCTTCGAACTTTCGAAGAACTGGACAATCTGAACATCGCTACGACCAGTCCGTCGTCTTTGATTAATGGTAACCGGGTGGTTAGGTTAGCAGCTATCGGTCCGGACAAACAACAACATGTACAACAGCAACAACAACAGCAACCACAACAACAACCACCACCGCCGCCATCGTTGCTCGATGTTCAATTGGAACCTTTGGGTGGCGGCGGCGGCGGCGGTGTTGTGATCACCGCCGCCGATGGCATCGATCCCACTGCTACTGTTACACAGGTGACCACTGATGGAAGCGATCCCGGGTACTCGATCGCCGCTGGCTCCACCACTGTAACTACTACGGTAAACGGTAACAACAGCAATATTAACATCAACAGTATTAAAAATAATAATACGAACAGTAATCACGTCCCAAATAACAATAACACACTTGTCAGTAATGCGACTGTTGTTACCAATTCCCTCATTAATGGGGACAGTCTCGTGAACGACCCTGGCGTTGGAGAAGACCTTACAATCGGTGAGTATGGCGTATGGATTATATGTCTATAGATATGGATATGGATAGACAGACAGATAGATAGATAGATAGATGGATAGATAGATAGATATCAGTCTCTGAAACAGTGGATCTCGAAGTACATATAAAGCTATAAACCGTATCAGGTAAATATTGGGTTCAAAAAGCGGTTTTGGATTGAAAAAGTCGAAGGTTGCTCCTCACATACATACACACACATGTATACAAATATATATATATATTCTTTTATTTGTGTCAGTCATTTGAGTGTGGCCATGCTGGAGCACCGCCTTTAGTCGAACAAATCGACCCCAGCACTTATTCTTTCCAAGCCTAGTACTTATTCTATCGCCCCTTTTGCCGAACTGCTATGTTACGGGGATAGTGGAGGGTACAAACATATACATACATATACGACAGGCTTCTTTCAGTTTCCGTCTACCAAATCCACTCACAGGGCTTTGGTCGGCCCAAGGCTAAGGTAGAAGACACTTGCCCAAGGTGTCACGCAGTGCGACTGAACCTGGAAACATGTGGTTGAGAAGCAAGCTACTTACCACATATCCACAAATTCCGATGTAATTGGAATCTACACCACCTGAAACAAATTTGCAGAAAGTACCATTAAAAGATATCCATTTTCCGGAACAAATTATTCTTTATAATTAAAGATTTCAGGTTCGTTAATCGATTTTTAAGGAGAATACTCCCATCAATTCGTGCAGTTTATCGAAGTCGATCCACAGCAGAATTCGAACACAAGCGCCGGTTAGCAAAAGGTATCGAATTGATTGGCGTTACATTAAAGGTTACATTGAAAGAAAAAAAAAATCAATTAACGAAGATAAAATTCCTAATTGGTTTTTAAAAAACAATATAATCACCTAAATTACGAAATAATAAAATGAGCTAATTCTTCCCTTAGTTACTTATATATTACGTGGTCACTTCATATGCTAGAAATAACAGCTAAATTTCTCATTTTGCCACTGATTTCTAAAACATTTAGGGCACGTTGGATAGTGTGTTTGTGTAGCGGAGTTGTATTACCTGGTGGTAATAAGTATACACGTTTTTTGTGTATGTATATAATCTGTTTTATCTCGCTCCTTCTGTACCCGTGGCAGGCTGTTGACAATACAGGTCGTTACAAGTGCAGGCACAAACCTTATCTATTTGTGTGTGTATGTATATATACATATATATATTATATTTCGGGATGGTCTGTTTCAATACACGATTTCACATCAGGAATCTTGAAAACAAATACATAAGCGTATATATATATAAATGTATGTGTATGTACATTCTATATTAAGCGATTGGCCTGTAATAACATTAATCTCCAAATTACCCTTTCGTCCCACATGCACCCCTCCACCTCTCTCTCTGTTACTCATTCTTGTTCTGTCTCTACGTGGGTACTCCCTTTTTTTCTGCCTTCTGAGCACACACTTGATGAGAATATACTCAAGCAGAATGGTGCGTTTGATTAGATAATATAGTCCTAGTACATTTTGCATATATATACATATGAAAGTAAATAAAAAGACAGGGTGGTCGAGGCTGGAACGTCTTTCTCTTTTAATCAGATGTCTGCTCTGAAGAGAAAAACTGATTCGGGGCTGAACACTACAGTTACTCCGCTCCCCTTTTTCCTCTTCTCCCCGAACCAGACCAAAACGCTTGACCGAAACGTTTTCAGTTATGACATTTGAAATTTAATACAATGACGGTTAATTACGTAAATTATGACTGAGCTAGGATTGTTTCCAAACCGAATTAGCTCTCTCTCTCTCTCTCTCTCTCTCTCTCTATATATATATATATATATATATATATATATATATATATATATTTATATATATATATGTGTGTGTGTGTGTGGCCTATTAGCCGAAGATTTTCTCTGTTCACCAATTTTTCAAAAGGCGAAGGGACTTCCGACTTTGACAAAACGTCACGTGTAAGGAAGGCAGCACCTTGTTTGTTTCTCGACATGATTCTTCGTAATAACGAAATCCCAAGTTGGACAGTTTGGGTCCGATTGCAATCTTGGCCCTTCGCTTCTCGGCTCGAAAGACCACCTTGGTACGCTGTTATGCTGCGGTTACGTCCCTTATACCCAGTTTTTGCTTACGTTGTGGTGCAGAAACCGCAACTGCTCAATTCAACTTTATTCTTTCAGTTATTTGACTGTGGCCATGCTGGAGCACCGTCTTATTGGGTTTTTTAGTCTAAGACATCGACCCCAGGACTTATTTTTTGTAAGCCTTGTACGTATTCTATCGGTTCCCTTTTCCCGAACCGCTAAGTTACTGGAATGTAAACAAACTAACACCGACTGTCAATGGTAGTAAGGAACAAACACACACACACGATGGGCTTGTTTCAGTTTCCATCTGCCAAATCTATTCCCCAGGCTTTGGTTGCCCTGAGGTTATCACAGTAGGCACTTGCCGAAGGTGCCTTGCAGTGAGATTGAACTCTGCAATCATGTGGTTAGAAAGCGAACCTCTTAGTACACAGCCACACACACACACTTAACCTCTGTGTAGTCTTTAATAAAAAGTCTGTGAGGAGGCCTCTACCTAACCACTCAATTTGCACGAAATAATAACCACCTCTCCCTCAAACTATATTGTCTTCATGAAAAGGAACATATTGAATAATTCAGTGCCCAGTGAGCATCAGACTCAACACTGAGAACCACCGATTTACAGCTTCTACCTTCAGTTCTGCTGAAGAAATTATTTCATATTTTATTTAAGTTTCTAAATTCTTTTGATGTAAACAACATACAAAGATTCTAAAATGGATGGAGAAATTTAAAGGAATGCTTTGGTTCACTGGTAGAACATCTGTCATGTTTATAGATGTTGGTTCAAGTCCTACAAGTAGCCTTCAACTTTCCCCATCCACAGGGGTTTTTTAAACCCAATATTTACATGCTATTATCTATAGGTTCATCTCCCTTGTGTCCCACCGTTAAAACTGATCGAAGGTTATGATTAAATGGAGAGAGCAGCTAAATATACCTCAGTAGTGTTTTTTGATTCATTTGTCACCACATTTTCTCAATTTCCTTTCATTTTAGTTATAAAAGAAGAAATTCCAGATCCTGTTTTAAAAGATGAACCATTATTGACCAATGAAATCCAGAATGAACCAGTTGAAAGAGTTTTAACAGATGGAGCCAATACCGAAATATTACCAGACTCTGTTACCTGCAATGCGGCTTCCATTGCTGACAACAACTACAACAATTACAATTCTCATAAATTTACCATTAATCTCACAGACAACAATGCTGGCACCACCACTCACACACCAGCGCGGACACCATCCAGGTCACAGCGACCTTTCACCTCTTTCAACTCATCTAAATTACGTCCATTAACCGGTATGTCGCTGTCAACAAAAAGGATGTACTCTTCACCATTGTCATCAACTCGGCCATTTTCTCGCAACAGATCTGTTCGTAACTTTCTGCTAAAGTCCTCCAACAGTGCCATTCCCACATCAATGATATCCCCAAATGCTTCGTCAAACTCCTCGTTACCGTCTCGCACTCTTAACTCTTACCGTTCCTTCCCAGTTTCCTCCGCGTCCCTGACGTCGTCGCCCCTCAACCAGGAGCCTTCACTGGCTGCCACACTTCCTCATTCAGCTAAATCTTCCCACCAAAGTTCCATGAACTCAGCAGCCACCGTGACGCAAGGAGACCTTTTACAGCTCCAGTACGAAGTGCTGTTAGCAGACAAGAAGCGGATCCAGACACAGACTCGATACTACGAGATGAAGATGAAACGAATAGAGTTTGAACTCTCAGGGCAATCAAATACATTTTTTTAATCATTCATTTCTTTTTTTTTTTTTTTTCCATTTCTGTTATTTCAATATTCTTGAGTGGCTGTGGTTAGCTCTGTTTCAAAAACACCCAAGAGACAATGGTAACTTCTCAAGAGCAAGGTACGACACACAAGTCTGATGATCCAACAGTCTAGACATGCAGAGATCAGGCATCGTCTAGATTATTGGTTACCATCAAGCATATCTATTTCACTGGGACACCATTCTTTGATCAGCACTTTATCAAAAGCTGCGTTGTCTTGACTGTGGTGCCAGGCATTCTTCAGAAATAGTCACACCAAAATACGTGATTCACCAACTTAAAAGACAGAAAGATTAAAAAGTTTGTTGAAAGAGATTTGACTCTTACATTCAGCAGATATATTGGAGGCAGTCTCTGTGTAGTTTACTTGATATGCTAGAAATAGCAGCTAAATCTTCTACACGTTACGTACCATAATTTAAAGAAAGAGCACATTGGATAATGTAGTCCTAGACACACAATGTTAAAAAGAAAAAATACAGGATGGTCATATCTGAAATGCCTTTGATCATAGATCTAATCAATCAGTCAGGACTGACCTAGGGCTAAACAATAATTATATGAATGTTCTCTGATTTGCATGGTCTACATTGTAAAGACACAAGGATTTGTTTCCTTTCCCTTTATTGAGCAGCTTTAGTCACCACAGTGAAGCTCCGACACAGACTCGTCAGTTTGAAAATTAAAAGTGAAATTTAAAAGAAAAAAAAGGCTATTTTAATGTAAATATATATATATATTTATAAAAGAGAGAGAGAGAGACTGTTGTGACTTTATATAATATGAATCAAAACTGTTGTTGGGGAGGAGGAGGAGGAGGAGAAAAATATAAAGTTGAAAAATCTTGTAAAAATAAATAAATACATATTTTTATTATAATTCTTTGTAACTTTCATTGTTTTAATTCTTTTGTTCTTTTACTTGTTTCAGTCGTTTCACTGAGGCCATGCTGGAGTACCACGTTGAAGGGTTCTTTGTCAAACATAAACACACCAGCATCGGTTGTCAAGCAATGGTGGGGGGACAAGCACGCACACACACACACACACACACACACATATATATATATATATATATATATATATATATATATATATATATATATATATATATATATACATATATATATATGATGGGCTTCTTTCAGTTTCCGTCTACCAAATCCACTCACAAGGCTTTGGTCGGCCCGAGGCTATAGTAGAAGACACTTGCCCAAGGTGCCATGCAGTGGAACTGAACCCAGAACCATGTGGTTGGTAAGCAAGCTACTTACCATACAGACACTCCTGCGCCTATATATATATATATATATATATATATATATGTATACACAATGGGCTTCTTTCAGTTTCCGGATGATGATGATGATAGAAAAAATATAAGTATTGGCATCGATTCATTCGACTAAAAATTCTTCAAGGCGGTACCTCAGCATGGCCA
Source organism: Octopus bimaculoides (assembly GCF_046866305.1). Taxonomy (NCBI): domain Eukaryota; kingdom Metazoa; phylum Mollusca; class Cephalopoda; order Octopoda; family Octopodidae; genus Octopus; species Octopus bimaculoides. The sequence goes on along the minus strand of NC_142952.1, from coordinate 33,938,874 downwards.
CAGTCTAATGGCTGAAATAAATAAAAGGTAAAAGATATAATCATTTTACATCCATTTTTCTTTGCCTGCATGGGTTGGATGAGTTGTCACTAACCCTGGATCCTGCCACTTGCTGCATTCCTTTCTCATCTCTTTTGTCGGGTAATTTTGAAACAGAACAAAAGAAACAATGTTATTTCATGGATTTATTAAAAGAAAAAAAAAAAAGATAAAAGTCCTCGTTAAAAAAAAAAAAATAATTAAAGCTAAAAACCAGTTCAGGTTTCTGATTGGTTAACTGGAGGTTGCTGTATTGTGGGAATTTCATCTTCTTTCTCATTGGCACCATGTTTCAGAGTTCTTGTGAACTCAAGGTAATCAAACTTGCCGCCTTTGATTGGAGCGCCGTGGAAGAGCTCATCGACCATTTCTTCGGACCATCGGTCTCCCATGGTAACCAGACATTCTCGCAGATAGTCTTCGTTGATGTGACCTAAAAGTGGGAGAAAAAGCAAAGGAGAAATAAATTGTTTCAAGCGAAATCGGGATGGCACCTGTGCCCAGCGTCGCGTTTCTGGCACTTGTGCCTGTGACATGTGTAAGGACTTTTGAGCAAGATCGTTGCCAGTGCCGCTGGACTGGCTCTTGTGTGGGTGGCACGTAAAATACACCATTTTGAGTGTGGCCGTTGCCAGTGCCTCCTTACTGGCCTTCGTGCTGGTGGCACGTAAAAGCACCCACTACACTCTCGGAGTGGTTGGCGTTAGGAAGGGCATCTAGCTGTAGAAACTCTGCCAAATTAGATTGGAGCCTGGTGTAGCCATCTGGTTTCACCAGTCCTCAGTCAAATCGTCCAACCCATGCCAGCATGGAAGGCAGACGTTAAACGATGATGATGATGATGATATATATATAAAGGTTTCTCTCAGTTTCCATCAATCAAATCTGTGTACAAGGCATCGGTAAGATAGGGGCTATTGTATAAGATACTTGCCCAAGGCACCATGCAGTGGACCCCAGAGGTTCATGTGAACCCCCAAGGCTCATGTCGACCCCCAAAGTTCATGTGGATGCCCAAGCCTCATGTAGACCCCAAGGCTCATGTGGAACTCCAAGGCTCATGCGAACCCCAGTTGAGAACCACCCAGCTACAGAAATTTAATAATAAAAAAAACAAAGCAAAAGCTCAAAGCATGTTTACCTGAATTTTCAAAATCGAAACAAGCGAAAGCATTTTTGATCACATCTTCAGGGTCTGTACCATTAAGTTTTTCACCGAACAATGTAAGGAACATTGTGAAATTGATAGGACCAGGGGCTTGGTTAATCATCATATCAGCCTCATCTTCTGTGGGGTTTTTGCCAAGAGATGTCTGGATGTCCAGCAAATCATCTCTGTCAACATAACCATCTCTGTTCTGATCAATTATGTTGAAAGCTTCCTGCAACAGAAATTATTATCATAATTATTGTTATACGGCCGACTTATCTTTCATCTTTTTAAGGGCGACAAAATAAGTACCAGTGAAACACTGGGGTCAATGTAAGCGACTGGTCCCCTCCCCACAAAATTTCAGGCTTTGTGCTTTTAGTAGAAAGGATTATCATCATCATCATCATCACCACCACCACCAATACCTAAAACAAGTAAAAAAAAAAAAATAAAAGACAAAGGGAAACCATGATTGATTGTTTTACCAACCTTGAATTCCTGAATTTGTGCTTGGTTGAACATGGCAAACACATTGGACGTGTACCGCTGAGTGCGGTTCCGCTTTCCCTTTCGGCTCTTTTTGGTTGACATCTTGAATGGAGGTTGGCTGTAAATTAAAAAGTAAAAACAAAAATAAAAACAAGGTTCAAAACAACAAACCATCATCATCATTGTCATCGTTGTCATCGTCATCATCATCATCATCATCATCATTTCATCATCATCATAATTATCATTGTTGTCATCGTCATTGTCATCATCATCGTCATCATTACCATCGTTTCAACATTCACTTTTCCGTGCCTGCGTGGCTCAGAGTTTACTGAAGCAGAATTTTTTTTAAGGCTGGATGCTCTTCCTGTCTCCCACGCTCACCTGTTTCCAAAAAAGGTAACATTCCTCTGCCCCACCCCACCCCCAACATGGGCAGACATGTTTCTCACAGGATATTGGATATGAGTGACTGATATCCAACCAACACTTCCAAAAATATAGCGTGGTGAAGCAATTAGCTGACCCCTAATTATAATTATGTTTATAATTATACAATATTTGTATAATTTTATCTAAAAAAGTGATTTTAACATACCGATCTACTTGGTAAAATTATTAATTATTAATTAATTAATTAATTTTACCCTATTATTATTATCAATACATGTATGTGTATATATATATATATATATATATATATATATATATATATATATATGTCTATATATATATATATATATATATATATATATATATATATATATATATATATATATATACGAATATGTATACACAAATATATATGGATATGCACACACACACACACACACACACACTCACTGAATCGTCTTTGTGAAGCTTCAAAGATAACAGAACCAGTTGGATCTGGATCCATCTTGCTGTGGGCCAGGTAGGAGAGGAGGAGGAGGGGACTAGTTTGTTACAGGAAAATATGTAATTGTGTATCACATGTATGTTTATCCCCCAGTTACCCACCCTCCGCCCAGCCCCCCTCATCCCTTCCCTGTGAAGTAATTCCCCACCCCACCCCCACTCCCACCACCATCTCCAATGCATACCCAACCCAAACTCCTTATCTCATCACCATCCATCCGACTACCCTCGCCACCACCGCCACCACCATCATCGTCACTGGTTGCTTCCGCCCCCACACCCCATCACCACCACCACCATTACCACCACTGCCATCGTCATCACTACCACCACTATCATCATCACCATCATCATCAACATCATTATCACCATCATTGTCACTGTCATCATCATCATCATCGTCACTGCCAGCCGCCACCGCCACCACCACTACCATCACCAAAATATCTCTTTTAAAAACAAAAAAGAAAGCAAAACTGAAACTAGTTGTTGAAAGAAAAGGCAGTTATCAGTGAAATTAGTAAGATACCAGTGGTACGGGTGGGTCACCAACGGGAGATATAACAGGACGGGAAGAATGGGAGAAAGAAAAAAAAAGAAGGAGGAGGAGGAGGAGCCAAATATGAAGAGGCGGAAATGGTGGCGCAGTAGTTTTGGTAAATAGTGCTGCATGTGTTGTGTTGAGTGGGTTCGAAAAGGAAGGGGGTGGGTGGGGTGAGATAGGATTGTGTTTGGGTGTGGCTTTTGAAAGAATTACTAACGAGAGATTATTTGAGATTAGGAGGAAGAAGGTGAGGAAACTAGATGATGATGGTGTTGATGATGATGATGATGATGATGGTGACGTTGACGGTGATGAAGTGGAGGAGATGACGGAAAAGAGGAGGATGAAGGACTAGGAGATGAGGAGGGGGGGAGAAGAAGAAGAAGAAGGAAGAAGAAAGAAGAGACAACATTGTAAAATGAGATAATGCAAAGGTAGGAAAAGTTGAAGAAGAAGAAGAAAAAGAAAAGAGAAGACAAAAGACTAAAGACTGAAGAATATGATTAAGAAAGAAGACAAAAAATAAGAAATGTATGGAAAAAAAAACAAACATGATGAAGCAAAAAAATAAAGGATAAATAAAAGTGCTTGTAACACTTTGCACAGGAAGGGGACTAAAGCATAGGTGTGGCTGGGTGGTAGGAAGCTTAATTCCCAACCACATGGTACCAGGTTCAGTCCCACTGCATGGCACCTTGGGCAAGTGTCTTCTACTATAGCCTCAGGACGACCAAAGCCTTGTGAGTGGATTTGGTAGGCGGAAACTGAAAGAAGCCTGTCGTATATATGTATATGTATGCGTGTTTGTGTGTCTGTGTTTGTCCCCCCACCATCGCTTGACCACCGATGCTGGTGTGTTTACGTCCCTGTAACTTAGCGGTTCGGCAAAAGAGACCGATAGAATAAGTTCTAGGCTTACAAAGAATAAATCCCGGGGTCGATTTGCTCGACTAAAGGCGGTGCTCCAGCATGGCCGCAGTCAAATGACTGAAACAAGTAAAAGAGTAAGAGTATATATATATATATGTATATATGTGTGTAAATGTATATGTATGGTGTTGTTTCATGTAGAAATCTAGGCGGTCGGGGTCACAATCACCCCTGTGACAATAAAGATGAACAATGGTTTAAACTTTGGAGCCATTTATTTTCTTCTCATACATCTCGATGTGTACGTCTGCCACGTCCACATATAAGTGTATGTATGAGTAGGAAATAAATGGCTCCAAAGTTTAAGACATTGTTTATCTTTATTGTTACAATGGTGATTCTGACCCTGCCTGCCTAGATTTCTACACAAAGCAGCAACTGCAGAAAAAAGACCGTCAGCTCACCACCACAGAAGCAGCAAAATTGGCCACACCGACACAAAGCAACACAAAACAACCAAAAATCATTCAGGGATGACAGCCATTCTCTGAGGCACGGATGGACGCAAAAATACATGACTGGCTGGTCAGAAGACAAAACAACATCTGTCCCAGATACAAACCAGAAGTGAACCATCCCCAACAAGCTGCAAAACGAAATGCAAACATTAACATAACAACAAACTTATCCGGGGGAGATAACAATATATGTGATACATGGCCCAGGGGTTAAGGTGTTGTAGGATCTTTGCCATGAGTGACATCAGTGAGATCCCCCCTGTAGTTATTGGTGCCAGCGCTGCCCTGACTGGCTCCTGTGCCGATGGCACGTAAAAACCACCATCCAATCATGGTCGATGCCAGCTCCCTCTGGCCCCTGTGTCGGTGGCACGTAAAGAAGCAGCCACTACATTCTCAGAGTGGTTGGCGTTAGGAAGGGCATCCAGCTGTAGAAACTCTGCCAGATCAGATTGGAGCCTGGTGCAGCCTCCTGGCTTCCCAGTCCTCAGTCAAACCGTCCAACCTATACCAGCATGGAAAACGGACGTTAAACAATGATGATGATATATACATTCACACACACACACACACACACACACACACATACAGATATACACATATATGCATTATCTATGCACATATGTATATAATGCATAGAAGGATGTATATAATATAGAAGAGCAGTATATGAAATAAAGGGTGTATATTATATGGAGGGGATATATAAAAGATGAATGAAGCTAGACAGACAGTGGGACAGTTAGAGAGAACGAAGGAGAAGGTGAAGAATCATGGTTCAATCCTGGGTTACAACTCAGTTGTCATTTAACACTGGAAGCGGTGGAGCATTGGTGGAAATGGAAGGGAAAGATGAGGCTCTGGACATAGCACAACAGCTAAGACATGGTGGTATGGTGGTGGTGGTTGTGGTGGTGGTGGTTGCAATGGTGGTGGTGCTGGTGGCAGTGGTTTGGATGGTAGTGGTGATTGTGGTGGTGGCAGTGTTGTTTTTGGTGGTGGTTGCGGTGGTTGTATTGGAAGTGGTGGTAATTGTAGTGGTGATGGTAGTGATTGTGGTAGAATTGGTGGTTGCAGTTACTGTGATGGTGGTGGTGGGGGGTGGAAATGTGGGGGGAGTGGTTGCTGTTGTGGTGTTGAAGAAGACAAAGAAGAAGAAGAAGAAGAAGAAGAAGAAGAAAAAGAAGAAAAAAAAGAAGAAGAAGAAGAAAAAGAAGAAGAAGAAGAAGAAGAACAGCAGGAGCAGTAATAGCAAGAACAACAACAACAACAACAGCAACAACAATGTATACATCAACATTTCAACATTTCAAGAATGTTTCCAGAACCAAAATAGTTCCTGGAAGTAGTAGTGACTGCTATCAAGGATTGGCATCTCTGTGTGTTGGGTGTGAAGACATGTTTACCTTGCTACCCGATACTCACACCTCACTCCTCTCACCCCATATACCACCTTGAAATGCGTGTGTGTGTGTGTGTGTGTGTGTGTGTGTGTGCATAAAAAATTATATACATATATATATACACACACACATATTTATATTCATATATATCAGTTTTTATATATACATACACATATTTTTATGTATACGTATATTTATGTACACGTGTTTGTGTATACGCCTTTCCCTCACTCTTTCTTTCTCTTTCTTCTCCCTCCCCCTCTCTCTCTCTCTCTACACACACACACACATATATATATATATATATATATATATAGTATATATAAAATAAAGGTCAAAAGTCATGAGTGTGCATACATATACATATGTACATGCATATATATATATATATATATATATATCATCAGTTTTTATATACACACACACATATACATATACAAATATATCATATATATATATATATATATATATATATATATATATATATATATATATGCATATATATATATGCATGTGTATATATATATATATATATATATATGTACATATATAAATATGCCAAAATGTCGTGAACATGTTAGTAGGAGAAGAGGAATGAGATGTTTTGTGATTGATCCACCATCAAAAGAGAAGAAAAAGAAAAATAAAATAAAATAAAAGAGAACTTTCAACTTTAAAGAACAAATTTTTGCCGACACGGTCCACTGCCTACCTCCTCACACACACACACACACATTCATAGATATAGTACACAAATATTATATAATGCAAAATATTCACCTAGATGTCTCTAGAAGCTTCCTAGAAGCTGATGTACAAGAATGGCAAGATGAATGAACTTCTAACGCCCTACCCACCCCCATTCTTCCTCGTCCTATCTTTTAAGACATCAATCTCAATCTATCCCACATTAAAAGAGATTCCCAGATTTTTCTGCCGATTCCTCCGGCAACTTGTTAAATATGTGACCATCTGTGTCATTGGAATAACTGATGGTTCTTTTCTTGGAATTTGGTTTTAATAACATCTCTGAGTCTGGAGTTGAAATTCCTTCCTACCCACAGGGCCATATCGCTTGTCCTCTATGTACCATTAAATAAACACACACACATGTTCTTTTACTTGTTTCAGCCGTTTGACTGTGGCCAAGTTGGAGCACTGCCTTTTAGTCAAAGACCTAATCCCTTTGTCTGTCCTTGTTTGTTCCCTTTATGTTTAGCCTTCTGTGGGCAATAAAGAAATAATTATATTGTATAAAATGAAGACATATGACTCAATGGTTAAGGTTTTCTGTTCGCAATCATAAAAATCATGAGTTCAATTCCCAGCTACACATTGTGTCCTTGAGTGAGACACTATTTCCTGTTCCTCCAGTCCTCTCAGTTGGTAAAAATAAGCTGTAGATGTGTTTCAAAGGGCCAGTTTTGTTCACCTTCCGTGTCACATTGTTCACCTTCCGTGTCACATGCATGTCTATGGAGTGTCCAACCACTTGCACATTAAATTTCACGAGGAGGCTGTTCCATTGATCGGATCAACTGGAACAATTGTTGTAACTGATGGAGGGTCAGATTATTATACTGCAGCTCGCAACACCTGTCATAAAAACACCTACTTCTCTACTGCAACTCCACTTAGCTGCAACAGGCAGTCCCTGCCATCACAGAAACCATACTGGTTGGGGTTCAGCAGATTGTTGTCTTTGAGGAAGTGAGTTATTCGTGATCTCACCACTATCTCAAATACTTTATTGATACAAGAGGTGAGTGAAATGGGAGAGTAGCTCACTGCAAGAGATTTGTTTCCCTTTTTGAAATCTGGAACGACAAACAGAATGATAGATAGATACATATATATATATATATATATATATACACACACACACACACACACACATATATATATATATATATATATATATATATATCTTGTCTGTCCATTCATTTGTTGATCTGTCTATCTGTATGGCTGAAGCCAAAGTCACATGGCTATTGTTACCATCATCACCACCACCACCACCATTGTCTATTTCTCCAACAGTTTGTTTTCCCCCACCACCCCCTGTTGGCAAAGCTGAGAGCCATATGGTTAATAGCAGACCTGTAGTAGCCATAGTAGTAGTAGTAGTAGTAGTAGTAGTAGTAGTAGTAGTTATTCTTCTTGCTGCTGTTGTACTGATGGCATCAGCTTGTAGGAACAGCTGGGCAAAATCAGCACCCACCACCACCACCACCACTACTACCACAACAACAACAACTACTACAAAATACACCAAAAGAAGTTGGAGGAGGAGGAGGAGGAGGAGGAGTGTTTGTACACCATCTTCTATAATACAACAATGTAAATATTATGGATACTGTTTTAGCAGTGGTGGTGGTGGTGGTGGCAGTGGTGGTGGTGGCAGTGGTGGTGGCGTTGGTATTGATAGTGTTATTGTTGTTGTTGATGTTGTTACTGGCCAGGTTGTGGTGTTGTTCTTGTTGTTGCTGTTGTTATCATGGTTTTTGTTAATGGTGGAACAGAACCTTGAACCATGTGACTGGGTAACAAGCTTCTTATCACACACATACACGCACACTAGCTGAATTACTATCAGAACTAGAGGAGAAGTTTCATGTGTGGAAGCAAGGTCTAGAGTCAATCTAGTAAAAGCCAAAGTCTTAATAAGTAGGAAGGCAAATAAATCACAAATCCCTTCAGGTAGATGGCCCTGCTCAATCTGTAGAAAAGGTGTAGGTAGAAACTCTATAAGATGTACCCGGTATAAGCTATGGACACATAAGAGGTGCAGCAATATCAAAGGAAGGCTAACTGGGAAGATAGTTTTTGTGTGTGGCAAATGCTCACGGGCAATAAACACTGAAAATGTGGAGAAAACAGCTTCTGTCACATGCCAGGGAGGAAAAACTAGAAGTAGTTGATAGCTTCCATTACCTAGGTGAGGTGTGTGTTGACATCAGACACTAATCATAAAGGAACATCACCATCGTAGGAACAGTGTTATTTGTTTGCAGACTTCCATGGAAAGGTGTCTGGAGCAAAGGGAAATGTTTAATTTGCTCGAAAACAGAAAATAGGGTTGGTGACAGGAAGAGCATCCGGCTGTGGAAAATGCACTGAAATGAATTTTGTCAGACCCATGCAAGCATGGTGATGATGACAGTGACAACAACAATGATTATGATGACGATGATGTTGATGATGAAGTAATTATAGAGGTGAAACATCAAATAATATGAAATATTTGTTTGAATCATTATAAATGAAATGATTCATTAAAATTTCATTGACCAGTTAAAATGTCAGAATCCAGTTCTTCCTGTCTCCAAATAAATACTGACAAACAATCAAAGACATTCTTCTTATTCTTTACCATTTCAAAAAATTAAAGATGGCCAAAGTTCAAATTCCATTAAAGTTGTATCTTGTTTTGGTAATTAGGAACGAAATATCTTTAATAAACACATCTTCATTGTAAACATTTACTCACAGACTTTTTACATCACTTCTTCCATTCTACGATGGAAATGGCCAGTGAAATGACAGTAGGATTCTAATGAAGGACTTTATCTATCTATCCGATTGTGTCTCTATCTATCTATCTATCTATCTACTTGTCTGTCTGTCTGTCTATATTATATTATATCTGAACTAATGTTTCCATCCTTGTTGTTATCGGCAGACCATTTCAACTTGTACTCACCAACCTTCTTCTGTTACCAACCAAATTCTATAAAAGACTCTCAGAAACATAATCCAAACCATTCAGTCAATGCTCAGAGAGAGAGGTTATTCCTCCTATTGCATTGTTCGTGCCAGGAATCAGTTACTTTGGTTACTCTTGTTGGTTATCATTGAATCATTCAATGGCTTCCCCACCACCACATTTGTTACCCTCACACACACACATGTATGATGAGCTTGACATAATGAAATGAACTGACCCCTAATAATTCCATAATATAGTTGTTCATTCTTCAACATTGTTTGCCTCCTCCTCCTCCTCATCATCATCATCACCAGATATTGTTGTACTTCAGGATGGTTGTTTTATTTATTATTATTATCCTTTTTTTTTTTGCCAAATAAACACAAACACACACTATATATATATATATATTTTTTTCTTCTCTTGTGTACTACTGTCATTTCATTATTTTAATGCCTGTCTATTGTCCGGAAGTCTTTCATCACACATCAGTGACCTCTTCGGCAACACTTTTCATGTCTTGGTACAAATATTCCATGGATTAAATGGAGCAAGAAGGTGCAAGAACACACATGGAAATGGAAAGTGTTGCTGAAGAGGTCGCAGATGTGTGATGAAAGATTTCCGGACAATGGACAGGTGTTAAAATAATTAAATAACTGTAATAAACGCATGAAGAAAAAATATATATATATAGTGCGTGTGTTTATTTGGCAAAAAAAAAAAAATAAATAATAATAAATAAAACGACCATCCTGAAGTACAACAATATCTGTTTCAACACACAATTTCACATCAGGAATTTTGCAAAATGAATTGATTTATACATATATATATATATATCATCATCATCATCATCGTTTAACGTCCGCTTTCCATGCTAGCATGGGTTGGACGATTTGACTGAGGACTGGTGAAACCAGATGGCAACACCAGGCTCCAATCTAATTTGGCAGAGTTTCTACAGCTGGATGCCCTTCCTAACGCCAACCAAAATTATAATTAAGGGTATCTAAGAGATACTATCATGCTAGATATAGCAGCCAAAACTTAACTCTAAAACCACATTAAATGTTCATACAGAACTGGGAGAGAAGACAAAGAGACAAAATAAACTGGCAAAAAAATTATTGGATAATTCCAGTTCCCGGATTTCTGGCTCTGCATAAGAAATGCTTTGTCTTCATCAGTGGAATGTACACATCATGGTACATAAATACAAATATATATATAACATACGAATACCCACATATATGTGCACATATGCACACGACCAGTTTAAAATGCCCGCCTAAAACTCCTCATGCGATATGGTCAAAATACCACCGCAGTGAATATAATCCTTATTTCTATAAATTTTTATATATATATATATAAATACATACATACACATATATATATTTATATATATATGTGTATATATATATTTATATATATATATATATATATATATACATATGTATGTATATTTATATATATAAATATATTATGATAAATGTAAACAAAGCAATGTTTGCCTTAGAATATATATACATATATAAATAACCCATGCTAGCATGGAAAGCGGACGTTAAACGATGATGATGATGATGATGATATATATGTATGTATATGTGTGTGTGTGTGTATATATATATATATGCATATATATCCATGCACTGTATTGACAAGACTATCAGATGTTGTCATACACCGCTAGACACAATGCGCTTTGCATTGTTGTAGCTTCCAGATGATGCCACCTTGCTTTCTGAGCAGGCAAGGACCAGCATTCCTCAAGAATGGAATGCTGGTATGTCATATATACAGTTCAGTGCACTGGAACAATGTTAAATGAAGCATACTGCTGGTGAGGAGACAAATACAGACACACACATATAAATATATATGCATATATAAATATATATATATATATATATATATATATATATATATTACGGAGATGTACTTGCATAGCAAGTGACCTGATCTGAGATTGTGTGCTGGGACGAAAACAATTGCAGCGTGGAAGGTGTTTATAAGTCATTTAAGAAACACAGAAACCGTTAGATTCACTTCAGCATTTAAATTTAATTTGCCAAAATATTTTCGTCGCTTTGAGACCGCAACCTGTTCAATGACAAAATTCTGTGCAGCACGGAATTTTGTCAGTGAACAGGTCGCGGTCTCAAAGCGACGAATATTTTGGCAAATTAAATTTAAATGTTGAAGTGAATCTAACGGTTTCTTAATTGGCTTATAAACACCTTCCATGCTGCAATTGTTTATATATATATATATATATATATATATATATATATATATATATATGTATATATATACTTATTACTGGTGAAGGCTGGTTAAGATACATCATAAAGGTACCCTTTATGGCAAGAAACCTGGGGTAACCCTATAAACTGGCCTTCACCAGTAATAAACATAGACTGTTCTACTTCTTGGTGGGTTTCTTCTCTGGCGTCTACCAAATTCACTTGCAAGGCTATAGTCAGCTTGAAGCTATAGTAGAAGACACTTACCTAAGGTGTTACACAGTGGAACTGAACCTGGAACCATGTGGTTGGGAAGTAAGCTTCTTACCATACAGCCACACCTGTGCCTATATGTATAAGAAAAAGAGATGACCCAGGGCTTCCTGTGCTTTCCCTGTATATTGCACTTCATATTCAAGGCTCTGAAGAAGCTATACATGTCTATTCAGACACTCAACTCTGATCCCACTGCATCTCATAGCAGAAACAACTGTAAGCTAATAAAGCTCATAGGATAACCACCGTTTTTCTTGTGTCATCCCTTCTTTCTTATTATCACTCTATACTCATCTAACTCTTCATTGTGAAACATACGTGT
>NC_142952.1:33906399-33921399 GCF_046866305.1 Octopus bimaculoides | reverse complement strand
CAAACAACAAAACAAATCAAGAAGATATCGTAGAACCGTAACCATCCAATCGTTTTCATGGCATATCTACATAACTTCCATACATTGTTGTCTGCCTTGGAATTGACTTCTACTGCAAAACTGTAAAAAAACAAAAAGTATTTTGATGATATATAAATTTTTTTCAAAAATTCGCACCATAAAGTTTAAACAAATATTGGGAACTTTTCAGTCTGACGGCCAGATTAAAAAAATTTTTTTTAGCTAAACACTTTGAAACTTTAGATACCGGTAGAATGTGTGACATAGAACAGGGTTTACTCTTAACGTTTTGGACAAAATTTTGTATTTTAGAAGTTATTTCGTGTTAAAGTTGTCATATTTGGTTAATTTTAACCTATCAATAACGTGTATTCATCTGAAGAAAATTACTGCTGCTGTTTGCGAATAACAACTTCCGGGTCCATTGAGAAAACCCCCAACAAAACCCTTCTTAATAACCAAAGATGTTTTTATAGCAACATAGGTTTGCTGTATCAGGGTTGATTTGATGCTAAATAACAATAAAATTATTACTGAGACAGACCAAAGACGGAGCCTCTATGTGGTTGCATGACCTGCTAGAAAAAGTAGCCTAACTTTTTTTTTGGTTAATGTTTACAGCTTGACTCGGAAATGAAAATCCAAAAAATATACTGGAAAGGGTGTAGGAAACGAATATGAAAAAAAAAAATGCGCGCAAAGCAACAGGAGGGTGAGGAGAGGACTTCGGAAAATTCACAAGATCCGAGCTTTTCCTTCGTAACTTTTAGGAAAATGGGGTTTTAAACCCCCCTCCTTTATTTATTATTTTTTTTCTACACAAACCCCCGTTTTTGGCTACGGAGAATACGAATCTGGAAAAAAAATTGGCAAAAATCGGCATTGTAATTTCTTCCATTTAAAAAAAAAATTTTCAGAATTTTTTTTTTTTTTAAATATGCGGAAAAATACCGAGATTATGATTATGAAAAAATTTGGGAAAGACTTCCGCATAGAAAGACCGCCAATCTACAGAGGTTTTATGGCAGAATCCGAGATTTCCTTCGATTAATCTGTGACCAAGCTGAGCTGAGGAAGCGATTCACGAAAAGCAAAATCTTCCAAGGCGGAACATGGGTGTTTTCCAGAAAGGAGTTCTTCAATAAAGATTCAGAATATCCACACTCCCTTCTGGATTGGCGACGCCACATGTTCGTTTCCTCGCGCAAAATACATGGAAAATTACATGTCGGATAATCGTGGGTAAATGGCAGGACACCGTGTTCCATGAAAAATGTAATGGCAGTATTATTTTTACCGTGGAAACGGAGAGGTCCTCCATAAAGAGTGATATTGCATCAGTTGCATAGAACCATGATGTTAGAGCATAATTAGGATTTTGTGAGTCTGTGCGCGCACGTGTGTGAGAAAGAAAGGGAGAGAGATAGAGTGAGTGACAGTGATGATAGATGTCTTTTAAGGTACGCACTCATATAGAAAATGTGACGTCATCATGGTCGTTGTATAAAATATTTACGATAGATAAATTATGGAAAAGATTATAATTTTAAAGTTTTGTGATTCAAATATGCCAGTGAAAATAAAGTTTAGTGGAAATAGTACTGAATCTTTTTGATACTCCATACATGAAAATCGACAACTCGGGTTTTGGAATGCATAAGGCACATATGAACCCTGAAAAACTCCGAAATTGATCCACGCACCCCACCCGACTCTGCAATAAAGGGTGCGCGAGCGTAACAATCTCTGCAGTTCACAGAAAATGAACGGCTGAAACAAGGGAAACAGCATGTTATACATACCTGTTGTATACGTCGGTCTTGTTTTTTTCGCTTTAAAGGTAAGCGAATCTCATAGAAGCAAACACGGTATTGAATAATTCTCCGTCATACGTCTGTTAAAACTTTAACATACTTCCGAAATGGGACTTCATCTATGTTTATCTACGTGCGTCTGTGTAGACGCGCGCGCGCGCGCGCGTGTGTGTGTCAACCATCCCATCAGCAACAATCATCATCATCATCATCATCTTCTTCACAACAAGAAGCAACTGTTGCTATGCTCCTGAAATTGTGTATGTGTGTGTGTGGGTTCGTTTGCAAGATAAATTAATTTTGGCGGTAAGGACTGAACCCATCGTTTCATTATCACAATTAAAAATAAATTCGAAGGATTAACATCGCACAAGTCCATACATTATTTCCGTAAACTCTAATTGAAACCAAGAAGCTACCACAATCATCATCATCTTCTTCACAATATTTGCACCCTTTAAAAAGAAGCAGCTGTTGCTATTTTTTCTGAATTTATTTTACATTGTGTACACCCAGATTGGAAATTTTACTGTACTTTGCACCAGAGAATATTATAGATTATCTGAAGACAAAACATATTGCCAATGAAAAAACCGTCTGCTTGCACACATTCAATGAATTTTCAAAATTCTAGTCGTTCTATTGACGGGTTTGTCAATAGAAAGTGCGCTAAATGTAAAAAAAAACAACCTCTTTCCATCAGGAAAGGTACAGTTACAGAAAACTCTAGCTACCATTATATGTAATTTTTCATTTAGTGTTTGATTTTATTTTCGAATTACCTGTGACGATATCTGCAAGTATGAATTGCATTGATATAAAAACTGCCGTTCAGTAGTACCAATTATGTAGAGATGTTTGTTCGGCAAAACTGCTGCAGGACAAAACTCCCATTTGGTGGTCCGGATCATATAGTGGAGATCGATGCAAAGCTTGTTCTTCAATAGCAAGAACAATGTAGGAAGAATGTGTCGCAAAACTTGGGTTGTCGGATGTTATGACTCCACAACCAGAAAAGGATTTCTTCAACGTGTACCCGATAGGAGTACAGAGACGTTGGAGAATGTCATCAGACAAAACATTTTTTTCAGGAACTACTGTTATGACTGACAATTTGGCAAGCTTTTGTAATCTCCACATACTCGGTTACATTCACCATGCGGTAAATTATTCCCAAAATTTCATAGATCGCTCACCGGGGCATGTGACATCGGCGGAGGTAAAGATCATGGACCTCTTTGGGATATTTTTTGGGTTTTATTTTTACATGAACCCACTATATCGAGGGCGGAGATTCCGAATCTGCATTTCAAAATTTATATTGTACAGCCCCCCCCCCCCCCACCACCAAATACATAAATGACACATCATACCTTTACTCACTCTCCGTACCCCTCTCTCTCTCTCTCCACACGAAATCGAAGCGTAGTAGTTACCCGCTTAAAATTTCAGCGCGAAAAACTGCTAAAGGAAAGTGGAAACACTTGATGCCATTTCAAAACTGTTTTGCAGCTTAGGGCTTATACACCCTGGGATCCATATATCCAGTAATTTTAGCAGGTATGTAAAAGATATTGTTTTAATACACTTTGACTTGTTTCAAATACTAACATGGTTTTTTTTTTTTTTGTGTCCAAACATCGTTACCACTAATTTTTATAACTTCAGCATTCGTTTATCATTCTCTTCAAATTTCTTTGATTTTTCAATCTAATGTAACCCACAGTCTATAAAATGTATTTCTGCAAAATGTCATCTTAAAATATGTGTAAAGAAAGGGGGCTGATGCAGCTTCGCACCTCACCTTAAAAAGTGCATTTTTAAAAAAGATTTCTTCGGGAACATGTCTGTATATATATATGTGTGTGTGTATGTGTCTATATGGATATATGTATATAATATATATACATATACATATATGTATATATGTATATATGTATATATATATATATATATATATATATATATATATATATATATATATATATATATATATATATATATATATGTAGATAGATAGATAGATAGATAGATAGATAGATAGATAGATAGATAGCTAGGTAGGTAGATAGATAGATAGAAAGAGAAAGTAATAAGTGAATGAAAATAACGATGGAAGGGTAAAAAAGAAAGCGAAAAAATAACTGAAGAATAAAATGAAACCAAAACATTAAGAATTATTGAAAGTGGGTAGAAATAAACACTACGTAGTGTAGTAAGTACTACACCAAGGTATCTGTAGAAAGTTGAATGCGATTTCGGAATATAACGAGGAAAAATTCGGATCTTGTGAATTTTCCGAAGTCCCCTCCCGTTCCTTTGCGCGCTTTTTCTTTTCTTTTCTTTTTATATTCGTTTCCTACACATTGTTTTACACCAATTCCAGTATTTTTTCTTTTTTTTTTTTTGGATTTTCATTTCCGAGTCCGGGTCAAGATATAAACATTAACCCTTTTTTTAATATACAGAATAGAAAAAAAACCTCTAACCTGTGATATACACGTAGAGTCCATTATGTCTGGGAAGAAAGACGGAATGGTCGCAGTTGGGACGTCTTTGATCATATCTGTTCAGTCAGATCCAACTCGGGACTAAGCAACAAGAGACGAAGGGAACGAGAGAGCCTTTACCTGGTCGCTCCAGTTGCTAGAAAGAGCAACCAAATCTTCCTAACAAAAAGAAAAATGAAATTTCCGTCTTCAAAATAATAATAATAATAATAATAATAATAATAATAATAATAATGCAAGTTTATATTATTTTATAATGTTTGCTTAGGAATTCATTACTTCTTAAAAAAGAATAAGACAAAATGGTCATGACTGGAACACCTTTTCTCGCAGATCCATTACTATCAGAGCTATCCCGTGGTTAAAACAACATTCTTCACTGAATGATGAAGCTGCTAAAATTAAAGAAATGTTGACTAGCATAATTTATTTAGATTTTTGTATGAAATAAATAGAAAATGTTATGGGGACTCGGTACATATTATGGCTAAATCTTTTTTAACTAAGCAGTTTAAACTTCGGATACTGGTTGAATGTGTCAGAGGTTTTTTTCTATTATGTACGTAAAAAAAAAGTTTGGCTACTTTTTCTAGCAGGTCATGCAACCACATAGAGGCTCCATCATTGGTCTGTCTCAGTAATAATTTTATTGTTATTTAGCATGAAATCAACCCTGATACAGCAAACCTATGTTGCTATAAAAACATCTTTGGTTATTAAGAAGGGTTTTGTTGGGGGTTTTCTCAATGGACCCGGAAGTTGTTATTCGCAAACAGCAGCAGTAATTTTCTTCAGCTGAATACACGTCGTTGATTGGTTAAAATTAACCAAATATGACAACTTTAACACGAAACAACTTCTAAAATACAAAATTTTGTCAAAAACGTTAAGAGTAAACCTTGTTCTATAACAGGGTTTACTCTTAACGTTTTTGACACATTCTACCAGTATCCGAAGTTTCAAAGTGTTTAGCTAAAAATAATTAATTAAAAAATCTGGTCGTCAGATTGAAAAGATCCAATATCTTTTTTTCTATAATTATTGAATTTCATTTGTTAATCGGGGTTTTAAGTATTTTTTTATCGTTATAACATGATTAAATATCTCTTGAGCACATTCCCCCCTAATACAGGGAAGGGGAACAACTCTAATAGGATTATTGGAAAATCTACATATATTTTTTTTTCATCTTAAAAGAATCGTCAAAGCGTTGAGAAAACATGACTAACTGAAAAACATATGCGATTGAAATTATGAAGTGGAAGCAACCGTTTTGGTAACTTCTGACAGGGGACGCGACTCCTGTTAAACATTTTTTTTGTAACATTTATTTGCATATGTAATGCATATTATATATATATATATATATATATATATATATATATATATATATATATATATATATATATATATATATACACACACATATATATAACAAGAATTAAAATTTTGGACATAGGTACCAAAGGTTTCGTATCCACAAAGCCAAAGCCTTGTGAACAGCTCGCCAGACTCTATACGAATATATCTTTTATGTCTCTTCTATTTTTTTAATTATTATAAATCTTCCATTGAGGAGGGAGCCACTTTCCAACAAAGATACAAGGCTCCATCTCTTTGAGGTGTAGCTAACACAGACGAATTCACATTTGGAATTTGAAAAGAGTCTTGCATATTTTTACTGTTCCACTCACAGATTGCACTTGTAATGTACGAATCAGCCGGTCGATTTCTCTTTCTGAAAATCCCAGTTTATCCAGAGTCTCCTTTAAGCATTTACTAACAAAACCTAGTGCTCCAATTATTATTGGTATGAATATGAATTCATAGTCTGGATAAATGTATGTATGTATCTACTTCCTGCCTTCCTATAGAGAAGACGTGAATTTTTTTGTCTCTCATTCACATCTAACTTCGCGTTCAAAATAATAATTTTTCTATCGTCTTGGCCTAACAGTCCTTACCGTTTGTTTTCACTGTTCTGTCTTGTTTTTACTGTCTTGTTCTCACTGTCCTGTTCTTATTTACACTTTCACCCTTTGCAAAAAATTCCAAATTTTATTTAATTTGCTTTGCGGGAAGGACTGTTCCGACGAAGTCGCGTATTGTCCTTGCCTTCGAAACGCGGAGTAGATGGAACAGGGACAACTGAAGAAGGGAAATATTCTTTATGTTGCATGTCTCGTTTCTCTGTTTTTTTCGTTGTTCGTAAAAAAGTTCGTTTTCTGTCTTCTTTATGTTTTCATTTCTCATTGGGTTTAACATTTTTTGTGATGTCCTGTACCCATATATGGATGTATGTATACATATAGATGTAGGTATGTGCATATATGTATGGATATATGCATATAATTATATATTATTTGTTATGTATGTATGTATCTCTCTCTCTACCTGTCTGTCTGTCTATCTATCTTTGTATACATACATACATACATACATACATACATACATACATACATACATACATACATACATACATACATACATACATACACACACACACACACACACACACACACACACACACACACACACACACACACACACATTTGGGCAAAGAAAAGTTATTGTCATATTTTTATTTCCAGGAAAATAAAAATGAAATACATTAGGAATGTTTTTATATATAATACGAAGACAATGAGCGGTTTTTATTATTCCACCCCTAAAGTACCCCCTAAACAGTTGCAGTAAACATATCCTTGTTTCCATTCCGAGTTTGACATTCGTTGTAAATTTGGCAAAGAATTACCAATCTCTTATAGCTTTTACTATGACAGCTTCTGATACCAGTCTGTCCAAGGCTACCCATGGTTCCATATGATCTAAATTAAAATCTTTCATCAAAATTTCATGTTTATTTATGCTCTAATCATCAGCTTAGCAATCAGTTATTTGACTAAATTCTTTATTATTTCAAAGTCTGCATATTTCAACAGGATTATGTCAACAAAAGGGTTAAAGTGATCTAAATTAAAACCTTTCAGAGAAATTTCAAGTTAATTTATGTTCTAATTACCAACTTAATAACGACCAGGTTATTTTACTAAATTCTACCTTATTTTCAAAATTAATTGGCACAAAGTCAGTGTATTTCAACTGGAATATAGTAACAAATGCCTTAAAGTTATGTTAGCAGTGGACACAATACATAATGTCCTTCTAACATGTTTAATTGGTCAGCTATGAATAAGAAATATTTAGTTGTTTCATTACATTTTCATTGTAGATGTTAACACTTTCATACATATCCCAGAATTCCATATTATCTTTAAAATGTACAGACATGTTTGCATCTGTTTTTGAAAATTATTTTCTGTGAAATTGTATTTAGTGTCTCTCTCTATTGCATTCTAATAATTTATTGGAGTTTAATGATGTATTAATAATTGAGCTCCTGAATACTTCATGTTTATACATCAATTTACTATAGAGAAATACTTTCTCCCCTGAGTTGAGTTCCTCTGGTTGTGTGATCTTTGTATGTTGTTGTCTGCTCAGTCTGAATTTGTGTATTTAATAGATATTATGAAATATGTATGAATCCTGTTTGGTTAAACCTTTAGTATTCAGATTTCTCTGCCAAATACAATGAATATTTTGTTCATTTATTCATGTTGTTTCAAGGGAATCATGTATTGTATTGTAACATCAAGACTTTGATAATGTGATTGTTTATTTTCAGAATGACATTGTA
The DNA here is from genome assembly GCF_046866305.1 of Octopus bimaculoides. NCBI lineage: Eukaryota > Metazoa > Mollusca > Cephalopoda > Octopoda > Octopodidae > Octopus > Octopus bimaculoides. The sequence continues at coordinate 33,913,354 of NC_142952.1, read as the reverse complement.
GGGTAGGTGTGACTGGACAGATCTTGTCTGTTTGAACACAAAACAGATAGAATATTTGGGCTGGAAATGGCCAGTTTAAATGCTGAAGAGTTAATATTAAATAAAGGCTGTATTCAAATACTGTGGGTTATATAATAGTTGAACACTTTTTGTTCTTGGTTTTGTAGAGGAAATAAGATAAAAATACGCTATTTGTTTATGAGTTATTTATGTATTTTGCTAGAAAGAGAGCTGTCTTTCCAGTTATATCTTTTGTTTAGTGAATTACATTTAAGTTTAATGGGATAAAATATATCAAATAATTTTATTGGATTTATTACCTCTGCCTTAGCGAAGGCAGAGGTATTGTTTTTTCAAGAAATCGCTGGATGGATTTGGATGAAATTTTCAGGGATGTTTGGCCTCATGACTGTAACGAACTGATTAGATTTTGGGATCGATTCGGTACCAGACAGGGATTCTGGATTATTTTTCCTTTTTTTTTTATTTTTAAAAAAAAATTTTGAGAGTGGTCAGGTTCATTTTTAGTATTCTCATTTGTGAGAGCAGTCGAGTTTATTTCAGATATTCTCATTTTAAAAATCATCTCTGACTACTCGTTGAGAGGACATTGGCGTTGCCTTAGTGGAGGTTTGCACTCTCTCAGTGCTCTTTAATTATATTTCTATTTGAATATGTGGTTGGCCTCTGATATGTTTCCGATTAAAGGGAGAGAATCACTTCTAAGTTAAACTTAGTTGAACAACATCCATATTCAATTTTTAATCTTAATTTTCCATTTTTTTTTCTTCTTTTGTACAAAATAAACTTCTTAACGTTTTTAGTCACTGTTTGCCATTCTTCTTTGAAGCCTTCAGTATGATATAACTGAGGACATAAATTAAGTAAGCTGAATTCAACATTCTATAAAGTTACTTAAACAGAGAGAAGAACAGAAATAGTTCACAGTGTAACATGTGTGTGTGTGTGCAGTAGTGGATGCAGGGGTGTTGTCCTAGTTACCCAGGCAACACCCTTTCTAACTGAGCCGTTGCAAATATTATAACATTGTTATTTTATTTCTAGCAGTTCCACACCATTACTCTTTCATACGGTCTGCTACAACAAAGTCAGAATACAGAAAAATGGGTCCATTTGTTACGAATTGTGATTCCCTCCTTATATAGTATTTTTTTCAAAACTCCCCACCTCGAAAAAAATCCTGGATCCCCCTGGTGTGTGTGTGTGTGCATTGTGGTAAGAGTACAACACCCTCTGATGAGATTAAACAGGACCACTACGTATAAATAGTAGTGGTCTGGCAATAGTCAGCAGTTCATAGTTTGGTCTTCGATGTTCCAGGTGCAGTTTACAGTTTGGATTAGTGTGCTGGAAATAGTGATTGTTGGTTCATTGCATGTTTGTCACTGCTGCTGTTTCTATTTCGTATTGTTATAACACTCTAACAGTGTATTCTTCATTTATTGTTGACAATATCAACTGTACTACTATGCTGGAGGCATAAGGATATAATAGCATGATGTAAATTTTCTTTACATCCTAAATCATTAAACACTTTAACAGAATAGAAAAGAGAGAGAAAGAGAGAAATTTCTTAGATGTAAGTAAAATATTTGCAAAGTAATCCTGCCATGCAAAATAAAACTTCTTTTTGTATCCTCAGTTAATTTTTTTTACCTCAAACAAGTTTTGTATATTTTTCCATTTTTGTATATTCTTGCTGGATGGAGATTAAACTGTCTGGCTGCTATTTCATACTATACTATCCATCAAGACCAGTTAGAATTGAACTGAGATTCTTTATGTTCCTCTCACCACAACCCCTACCACCAGTTTTCCTTTTCTTTTCATTTTTTTGTTTCTTTTGCTTCAACTAAAATGGCCTTAATATTCGTATATAGCTGCTATTTTGATATAACTGAATCTCTTCAGTATGAAGTAACTAAGGTCCATTAACTACACACTGTCATTTACTCTCTGGAAGGTAAAGGAGAAAGCATTTCTGGCAAAGAGAGAGATGGGAAAGATATATTGTGTAGATGTAAAAATCTTCTGTGAATTGTGGTTAAGTAAGGTAATGTCCAGCATACATGTAATGTGGATATTAACCACTCCAGTCCTACTGATCAATGAATTATGAATGAAACATCAATGACTGAATGCAAGTGTTTTTTAAAAAACAAAAAATATGCAAATTATACATTACATTTTCTTGTGAAATAAAGCCATAAATTTATTGAAGATGTAAGAAAAGGGTGACAGATAAAGAAAAAATAAAAATTAAATAAATCTAAATTATTCATGTACTTAGTAAGCAATTTGAGTTTGTATGTGTGTGTTTGTGTCTGCATGGTTTCAATCAACTACTTCAATGGCTGCCTCTGATCCATTGCTTGCTTCACTGAACTGAAGTCAAGTTAACACCAGTTGGCTATCTTGCCCAGCCCTTCTGTATTTGGTGGCCCCTACCATGTATTTGATGTAGTCAATAAATCAATATTCATAACAACGTTTGGCCCATTTGATTGGATGCTGAGAATCAGACCATTCCACCAATGATTGAACTATTGGGTCAGTTATATATATATGTATATGTGTATGTGTACATTTATATAACACACACACACACACACATATTTCTTATTCTCTTATTGTTTACTTGTTTCAGTCGTTGGAATGCAGTCATGCAGAAGCTCTACCTTTAAAGGTTTAGTTGAAAAAAAATCAACTCGACTATTTATTTTTAAGTCTGATACTTATTTTTATAGGTCTCATGTTTAACTGTTAGATTATGATGGCTTAAAACAAACTAACACTGATAAGTGATTCCCTGTTTTCCAGGACTGAAATCATAATGACTTTAAATAAAAACCTGGCTGATGAAATGAGTTTATCCATATCTGTTTATTTTCCTTTCTGTTAATTGCTGTACATGTCTTTCATAATTATTTTGACACACAACATATTTAAAAGGAAATATCTTTTTGTGTTCAGTAGCTTTGAAATATATTTCAAAATTAATTTGATATTTTCAATTTTACATGCAATTTTACATTCAAAATGAAAAAAAAAGAATCAGCAAGTTTTTCAGTATGCTGTTCTGGTTTGAGGCATCCAAGTTAACTGCACATAGACTTCTGGGAACATAGCTCTAATTTGATGACGGACACACGAGTTAAGAACATTGAGGTCTCTTGTTTTTCTCTCCCTGCAAACATGTAAACCGTTTTGAATTGCTGAAAGGGTTTGATAAACGGTCGCGTGTTCTAATATGCAGTTGAACTGGCACTCTTCATAGCCTGATGGGAATGGATGGTGAGGTTCACAGTCGAGCCCGGTCATAAGGCAAGTCATGCAACGGGCAAAGCAGTTCAGTTGATTGTTGTAAAACCATTGGCAGGACACCGAAGACACCAACGCAGCAAATAGCAAACTGACGACAATGTATTGACAGCCTTTCATTGTTTCCTTCTGAGTTGGTTACAGAAAAAAAACCTGTAGTAGGAGGAAATAAGAAAGGAGAAATGTTTTGATATACTGACAACAGAAACACCACAGCATTCTCACATTACATATGGTGCTATATATATAGGATAAGATCTTCCTAGCGTCCATATCCTGAGATATCGGAATGAATACTGGAGTAAGCATGCAAACAAACTGAATAAAAGAGAAAAAAAGCGAGTGACTTAATTTTTGGGTGGATGGCCATGTTGGAACAAAGTAAATGATAACAAACGAAAATATATTGGTAAAGATGAAATAAATGACAAGATGATTTCTGTCTTTGAGTGGTTCAATTCTTACCATTTATTGTCAAAAGTTCTTTCATTTATTTTGGTTTTACAAATCAGAAATAAAAAGCAAAACATTCACATACATATATACACATATACATACAAACGTATACAAACTATATATGTATATATGTGGTGGTTTTTGGTAAGCAGCATCGCTTATATATATATATTGAAAGAAAAACATGCAAGCTTCTGGAACTGATATTATAAAAGATTTACTTAATTTATGCCATTATATTTTCCCTTCTCTTACAGCAAGACTAAATCATCTTTCACTATGACTAAAATGATTGAAACCGGTAGCATATTTTGATGAAATTATATTTTCTCTTATATATATATGTATATATATATATATATATATATATATATATATACATATATATATACACACACACATGCACACACACACACACACATGCAGACAATCACACACAAATTTCAATTATTTTTTGCAGTCCACATTAAAGAATGTTTGGTAAGAAAATGGTCGAACTGTTTCGTAGAAATTGGATCGGCATTTATGAAAGTCGGGCACATTACGACACGTTGCCAGTCCATAGACAACGATGTCAGGATTTCCTTCAGGCAGGCGATACATTCTAGTTCTACAATGTTCACAGCAGGCATTTGTGCCATTTTTGATTGGTGCGTCCACTGGACATCTCTTCCCAAGGATCAGGCACATGAGGCACTTGCTGACGCAGTTAACACGTGAATCGTGGAAGCATTGTCTCTGTGCCTGCACCTGCAGGCACAGAATGGTAAACAGAATGGTAAGCAGCAGTTTCATTGTCAAAAAGTGCAACTGCAATGACAGAAAAAAAAAAAATATATATATATATATAAGAGAGAGGATAGTAATGTTGTTATTGTTTGTTTTTTTAGCCTCAAGTCAACCGCCTTTTTGCTGATCTATGATCAGAGACAGTCCAGCTGTGACCATTCTATCTATTTAGACAGTTCATATCAGCCAGCTGCTTACTCTTTTACACTTTTACTTGTTTCAGACATCAGCCTGTGGCCATGCTGGAGCACCGCCTTGGCGAATTTTAGTTGAACAGATTGATCCCAGTTCTAATTTTTTTCTTCTGAGGCCTGATGCTTATTTATTCTGTCGGTCTCTCTTGTGCCAAATGGCAAAGTTACAGGGATGCAAACATACCAATGCTGGTTGTCAAGTGGTAGTGGTGGAGTCAAACACAGACACAAACATACACACAAGCACATCTAGCTGTTAAAACCATGCCAGAATTCACCTGTGCTCTTGCCACTCAGTCCACTCAATAAAATCGCCATTGGCTTCAACCACAGCCTCCAGATGACTTCGGAATCTCCTGCAATTTTTCGGGATGGTCTCCTTGTCTAAGTTGGTGAATGCTGCCATAGTCTTTGCCTTCAGTTCATCTTTAATGTTACAAGGAGTTTTGTTGGTCTCTTGCTCAACTGTGCTCCATACATAATAATCAAGGGGGTTGCAGTCTGGGGAGTTAGGTGGCCAGATGTTGGGGGTGATGTGGTGGCAGAAATTGTCTGAAAGCCATGAAATTGTCTTCACACCATTTATCCATTCCAAGCACTGCCTGCTGCAAGCACGAGATTCCCTGTCTGCTGACTAATCCCAGGAGGTTCCTTATAATCCAAAAAGCAGCCCAGAAATAAATACCTCGTTTTCCCTCTCCCAGGTCACAAATAGCTGGTCTAAGGGAGATAACCCTTCCTCACGGATGCTGGACTATTTATTTCAAGCAGGAGCGAAATTATAATGATCTTTTGTCAATAACTGATGAGTGATGTGTGTGTCTACATCTTTTGTGTATGTTTTCCATGAGTTCCCTTGTCATCTTCCTGTGCAACCTTTTATTCTTATTATATATATACATATATATAATACCTCACAGAGGCAATGGTGAAAGACCGAGACCGCTGCAGATGTGCTGTGACTGTGAAGACCCGGCAAATAAAGTGAGTTCACGGCTGTATCCTACACCAGTTTCACAGAACCAGCCCCAGCCCATTCAAAAGTACCTTGGATCGTAGGGTCACCTGCTGTGCTTGAGGAGACCTATTGAGTCAAGTACATCAACATCAAAATGAAAATCAAATGGAAATTGTAGTTGTGATAACCGTGCTGGTGGCCCATAAAAGGCACCATCCAAATGTGGCCGATGCCAGCGCCACTTTGACTGGCTTCCGTGCTGGTGGCACGTATATAGCACCAACCGATTATGGCCGTTGCCAGCCTCCCCTGGCACATAAAAAGCACCCGCTCACAGAGTGGTTGGTGTTAGGAAGGGCATCCATCTGTAGAAACCTTACCAAATCAGACTGGAGCCTGGTGCAGCCTCCTGGCTTCCCAGGCCCTGGTCGAACCGTCCAACCCATGCTAGCATGGAAAACGGATACTAAACGATGATGACGACATATATATATATATATATATATATATATATATATATATATATATATGCTGGATTTCTTTCAGTTTCCATCTATCAAATTCACTCTCAAAGCTTTGGTCAGCTCAGAGCTATGGTAGAAGAGACTTGCCCAAGGTGTCACACAATGGGAGTGAACCTATAACCAAGAGGTTTGGAAGTGAGCTTCTCTATAACATGATGCTTGCATCATGTTTAGAAAACCGTATACAGCAGTGATTTAGCTCAGCAACAGAGTTTACTTGATGGCAGCCAAATGAATCTACATTATCTTGTTCTCTCAGCTCTCATGCTTTTGTCTTGGCCAGAAGGTTGAGCTGAATGCAAATCTTGATGCTTATCAAACACTCTTTGAAATCTGCTGCACACATCTGCATTAACATATATTAAATTTACTGTCTGTTTCTTTTTCTCTTTTCAGAAGCATTCAGGCTTTTCAATAACAAAACAGATTTAAACATTTTTCTCTGCACATCACTTTTTTTTTACAACCACACGATGGAAACATTGTTTATGATAATATAACTTGCTGTGTTGAGTAACTCAAATTCCAAAACACTCGCTGTGTGTATATAAAATTTAGTGTATACAACATCCTGTTTGTTATCTATGTATAAAAAACTTAAACAATCCAATTTTCTAAACACATATTGCCCTCATCTCCTCCCCCCCAACATCTGTCTGTTACTGTTTCTTCTTTCTCTGCCTGTTTTCTCT
>NC_142952.1:33886399-33901399 GCF_046866305.1 Octopus bimaculoides | reverse complement strand
TATGTATGTATGTATATATATATATATATATATATATATATATATATATATATATATATATATATATATATATATATATATATATATATATATATATATATATATACATATATATATATATGTGTGTGTGTGTGTGTGTGTGTCTGTTTTCCTATGTGTTCGTTCTGTTGTCTGTAAATGAAGTCCGTTTTTGTGCTTTATGTTCCCGTTCCTTTTCTGACGTCCTGTACCCGGATATGCATCTATATATACATGTAGATGTAGGTATATACATATATGTATGTATACATGCATATGCTCATATATCATTTGTATTATCTATATATATAAAAATGAGAATGTGTGTCTGTCTGTCTGTCTGTCTGTCTGTGTGAATCCCTAAAACTCGAGAACTACGCAACCAATTTCATTCAAATTTTACAGATGCCTTACTTAGGGTTCCAGTTGTGTTTTAGTCAAAAAATTTTAACTTCTTGCAGAGTTCGAGCCCACGGCAACATAATATCTCCTCCACTATTTAAGTATTATGTGTCAGTGAAACAAAAACACTCATGTCAAATACTTTCACTTTAAAAATGAAACTATTCCACTAACTGAAACAATCACATTTCGATACTGTAATGACATACTTTCAGAGACAGAGAGAAAGAGAGAGAGAGAGATGTATATGTATACATATAGATGTATATGTACACGTTATTCTACTAACTGAAACAATCACATTTCGATACTGTAATGACAGATACTTTCAGAGAGAGAGAAAGAGATGTATATGTATACATATACACGTATATGCATAGATATATATAGATATAGATCTATATGCATACATGTATATGTATACGTGTGTAGATGTATATATATATATAGATGTACATTTAATATGTACACATATATACATATATATACATGCATACAGATATCTATACATATATACACCCATCACACACAAACACATGCACACAAACACACACATTAGTCATTTGTTTTCTTATCCAAAACTACGTCAAAAGTACTGAACAGATCTTTATGAAATTTGGAAATTATATTCTATGTATAACGGCCATAACTCCCATGAAAATTCATATATTTTTGATGTTGATGAAATTTTAACCCGAACATAACAGATGAGCATTATTTGTAATTCAACGGTACAACGGTGTAAGACTACCCTTTCAGATATACTTACATTGTGATTTCTGCAATGTGGTGCATAAATTGTCAAGTAAATGAGACGCATCTTTGCCTCCACTGATTCACTTGCAAAGTGTTGAGTAAAATTATTTCGTTGCAGACCTCCTTTGGGTCTTTTTATTATCACTGCGACACACATAGTCCCCAGTTGGTAACATTGATTTCAAGGCCCTCCTAGATGAGAGACTGGCATTCCACTTAATGTCTATGTTCCATGCTGGCATGGATTGGAGAGTTATTAATGTAGAAATATGGTATCGTAGCTACTAACAGTTGAGGGTTGCGTAGTGTAGACGGCGTTTTTAGATTTCATTATTCTCTTTAACCCGGGCAAAGCCGGGTATTTCTGCTAGTTATATATATATGTATGTATGTATATATACGAGGAGCTACCCAAAAGGTTTCTATAGGACAAGCCCTTTGTAGTTCAGGCTTCCATTACTAGAAGCCACTTGATGTGACCCTCAGGCATCAGTCTGCCAACTGGCAGCACTGAGTGAAGTTGTACTGCTATGTGGGGCTTCTTTATTTTAGAGTGCTTCTTCCCCTGTTCTTTGATTTTTGCAATGGCTGAAATGAAAGAACAGTTTGCTTTTGTGAAATTCTGTTTTCTGCTGGGGGAAATGGCAGCCGAAACAGTTGTCATGCTACAAACAGCTTACAAGGATGCTGCCATGATCAAAGCACAATGAGTGATTTCCGCGCTTTCGGAATGGTCACTTGTTGCTTGAAGACCAACCTCGTTCAGGGCGACCTTGGACCTCCTGAACGAAAGAAAACATCACAAAAATTCATGAACTGATCTCGGAATCCCATCACTGAACAACTGATGAACTTGTTGATATGACTGGTGTGTGTCCTGGAGCTCCTGTCAATGAATTGCAGCAAAATTTGTGCTTTGCTTGCTCACGGAAGATCGAAAGTAGTTGCAACTGAATGCATGTCATGAACTGAAGGAAGTTGATCCGAATCTTTTTCAAGTGAAGTCCAATGTCAGAACAATGCTGACTTGTTTCATCGATGCAAAAGGAATTGTCCACACAGAATTTATTCCTCCTGGTCAAACTGCTAACCAGACGTTTTACTAGGCTGTTCTGTTGTGTTTGCGAGACGTGGTGAGATGAAAACACGCTGACCTGTGGCAAAGTGGGGAGTGGTGGTTTCATCACAACAATGCACCTGTGCACATCACCTTCAGTGTGAGACAGTTTTTGCCAAAAATGCCATGACCCTGCTTATCCGCTCTCCCTATTCACCCGATCCTGCTCCCTGTGACTGTTTTCTGTTCCCCCAAATGAAAAGAGTCCTTAATGGAAAACATTTTGCAGATATGGAAGAAGTGAAGGAATAAATGACAGTCATTAAAAGGTATCACTTTGCAAGGGTTCCAGGACTGTTTCCAACAATGGAAAACGCGTGTGGACTGATGCATTGTTTGAAATGGAGAATACTGTGAAGGTGATAAAAGTGTAAACATGTAAAACTAAGTGAATGAAATAATATTCCAAAATTCTGGTTTCTTTTAGATACCCCTTTGTATATATGTATGTATGTATGTATTTCCATCAATCAAATCCACCCATATGGCTTTTGTTGGTCCAGGGCTATATTACAGCACACTTGCCCAAGGGTAATATGCAGTGGAATCGAACCTAGAACTATGTGGTTAAGAAACAAACTTCTCAGGATACAACCGCAAATGTATAAAGATATAATTTGAAAAAAATTCAATAAAAAAAAAAGGATGTACTTACCAAAAGTCAATAAGAACAAGAAGAAGATGAAAACGAAGTAGTTTTGGTGGGAATAAGGAACGTTATTTTTTTTTCTGCTTTTTTGGATTTCTTCTAATGGTGCTGGAAGTAAATCGTCTGCTAATTTCTCACTCTCTTTGTTTCTCTGTTTCGCTTCTTCACGTGAAGACGTTGAGACTTCAATCTGATTGACAACACTGTTGATGCTGTATTTATACATAAATACATGTGTGTATATGCGTGTATGTATACATATACATCTATACAGTGATGCACGAAGAAGTGTGTATGAGTCTGTAGTATTCACAGATGTATGTATGTACAGATGTACAGTTATAGGTTTGCATGGACGTGTTTATATTTATGCTGTGTGTGTGTGTGTAGGTATCGTGTGCATATATGTGTGTGACTAAACATGCACACATATATATACATGCATATGTATGTATATATACAAAATAAGGAATGAGTAGGTGTGGATCTACTTGAATATATCTATAGTATTCACATATGTATGTTTGTGTGTATATATATATATATATATATATATATATATATATATATATATATATATACACACAAACATACATATATTCATATACATATATACATAAACATATATATATATATATATATATATATATATATATATATATATATATATATATGTGTGTACATATATATATATATATATACACAAACATACATATATTCATATACATATATACATAAACATTTATATATGTATATACTTGTTGTATATACATATGTGTGTGTGTGTATATATATGTATATATACACACACACAAAATGATGAATAAGTGGGTGTATACCTATGTGTACACGTCTATATTATTCATATATATACTTTAATAAAAATGTACAGATGTACGTAATAACGTGTTTATGCTGATGTAGTGTATGCATGCGTGTGTGTGTTTGTGCATATGTGTGTGTGTAGATGTAACTGTCTCCTTAACTAACTTCACCCTCCAAATGTTTATCCTCTCAGGTTTTCTTACTAAACATACGTCTCAAAGATGTTAAACAACAGAATGGTTTAATTTCCTACTGCCTTATTTGAAATAATTTGTAACTTTTGGTGTTCTTGTTGTTGCTTTTATATTTTGTTTTTCTTTTCTATCTTTTCTTCTTTTTTTTTTCAAGAAAATGGGGACAGATGAAGTAGGGGTAAAGCTGGTTGGGGATGATCCTATCCAGCAGCTGATTAAATACCTCAAGTGAAGGAATTCAGTAACTATCCATTCAAGATATTTAAGGGGTATTTCCACTGAAAGGTCTCATTTTGTTATTTAAGAATGTCCAATCAAGGAACCTCACTGATCCAGGAATACTCTGACTACCAAGGGTAAGTGCCCCCTCCTGGCTGTGTTAGACCAATAGGTGTATTGCTTGGAGGAGGAGGTCCAGCCACAAGATGAACTTGAGCAGGGAGGAAATTTCAGTGGGAGGACACTCTGGTTCTGGGGAGAAAGGACTCACCAAACTTTCATGAAATCTACTGAAAGATTACACTTCATTTCCACCTTCAGCTTCCTTGAGTGGAACCTGAAGAAGTTGATGAAAGCTTAGCTGAAGAGAAAAATGTCACTCTTTAGTATTTCCAATCTGCTCCATCATACTTTCACTTTCAGTTTCAGTTTCACCATTGGTAAAAGACAGAAGAAACTGCCTACTTTTTCTGACCAAAGGAAAACGATCCTCCCTCCTGGTAAACTTGGCTGAGAATCAGACTGGTCTTGTTTGTGCATGACAATACTTGGTAAATGTAACTCTGCAACTTAACAATACTCAGACACTGAATGGCTGAATACTTCCATGAACCTCAAACAAAACTGACTGGTGATGCTTCTGTGTTTGTAGAGTTTGTCCGGAACCAGTAATGTTCCTCAATGATGCAACCAGACTTGGCATTTTCAGAAGCATTTGTGAGCTAAGAAGTTTGCTTTCCACCCACATGGTTCTGGGTTCAGTCTCACTGCGTGGCACCTTGGGCAAGTGTCTTCCACTACAGCCTTGGGCCAACCAAACTTGTGAGTGGATTTGGTTGACAGAGACTGAAAGAAGCTTGTTGTATATGTGTGTGTGTGTCCGTGTCCTTGTGTGTATGTGCGTGCGTGAATGTGTTTGTGCCACCACTTGACAACCAGTGTTGGTGTGTTTACATCCCCATAACTCTGCCTCCACTTGACAACCAGTATTCGTGTATTTACATCCCCATAACTTAGTGTTTCAGCAAGCAGGACCAACAGAATGAATACCAGATTTTAAAAAAAACAAGTACTGGGGTCAATTCACCCAGCTAAAATTTCTTCAAGGTGGTGCCCCAGCATGGCTACCGGAGTTCTGTGATGCAAATAAACTTTTGGTCTGAAACATCAAAACTTCTCTTACATGTGTTTAATAAGTTTGCTTTCATAAACACCTCATTGATTTCTGAGATAAGCTGCAGCTATGATGTTATATTGTAGCGTACATAAATATGTGTATGTGTATGTGTGTGTGTGTTTGTGTGTGAGTAAATATCCTTGAGAACATCTGTGTTGAACATTCCAACAAAGTGAAACTAGGAAACCAAATCAAGATAAGAATCAAATGTTTAATTGACACTCTCTACCTGCTTGTTTGTCTGTCGGTCAGTCTGTCTATCCATGTACCTATCTATCTATCTGTCTGTCTGTCTGTCTGTCCACCTACCTATCTATCTATCTATCTGTCTGTCTACCTATCTACCTATTTATCTATCTATCTGTCGTCTCTCTATCTGTCTGTCTGTCTACCTACCCACCTACTTACCTACCTATCTATCTACCCACTTACCTACCTGGCTACCTACCTACCAACCAACCTACCTATCTACCTACCTGCCTGCCTGCCTACCTATCTGTCTGTCTGTCCGTCTATCTAGCTATTAGAAACTGGCTCTTTCTCTATTGGCAAGAAATCTTGAAACAAAACTGAATAATGACATACATACACACATACATACATATATGCATAATGATCTTATGTATACATACATACATACACACACACACACACACACACACACACACACACACACACACACACACATATATATTATGGAGATGTACTTGCATAGCAAGTGACCTGATCTCAGATCATGTGCTGGAACGAAAACAATTGCAGCGCGGAAGGTGTTTATAAGCCATTTAAGAAACACACAAAAACCGTTAGATTCACTTCAACATTTAAATTTAATTTGTCAAAATATTTTCGTCGCTTTGAGACCACGAGCTGTTCTATGACAAAATTCCATGCTGCATCTATATATATGTGTGTGTGTGTGTGTGTATGTATGTATGTATGCCTCTTCTATTTTTTAATTATTATGAAATGTAGTTAACACAGACAAATTCACATTTGGAACTTGAGAAAAGTGTTGCATATTTTTACTGTTCCACTCACAGATTGCACTTGTAATGTACGAATTAGCCATTCGATTTCTCCTTCTGAAAATCCCAGTTTATCCAGATTCTCCTTTAAGCATTTACTAACCAAACCTAGTGCTCCAATTATTATTGGTATGAATATGAATTCATAGTCTGGATATAGAAGCTGGAGGTTTCGAAGCAGTTGTCCATAGATATCCTCATTTTCTTTGATTTTCAAAGAGATATTTAATATCTGCAGGGCAGCTGACCTCTATGATGGTACATACCTTTGCCCCTCTGTCCCAAACAACAATATCCGACCTGTTATGTTTACATTTGACAGAAGTTTTGATAGAAATATTCCGCCAGTATTCCTTCTTCAGTTGGTGTTTATGAATGTATTCCATAACAGAGCGATTTTCTAAGTTTATTTCAGGACAGTCTTTTTTGCGGATGGCATTTTATGTACATATGTATGTACACACACACACACACACACACATATATATGTATACACACACACACATATATATGATGGTCTTCTTTCAATTTCCGTCTACCAAATCCAATTACAAGGATTTGGTCGGCTTGAGGCTATAGTAGAAAACACTTGCCCAAGGTACCATGCAGTGGGACTGAACCCAGCACCATGTGGTTGAGAAACAAGCAACTCAGCACACAGCCATACCTCAAACAGTCACTGAAGAAACTGGAACATCGTAAAGTATTTAGTGCAACATTCTACAGTTTCTACCAAACTGACATCTCGGGGTAATTACGGAGCATTATGGGAAAATTTGAGCACTCGTTAATTTAATAATTTGCCTGATTAGCTAATATTTTTCCATTGATGTTTTCACTTTGCTCATTAAGGTCACAGTTTGGGGTGTTGTGTAAATACTTGCAACCAAAAATAGTTTCACTTTGCAGCTGTTTTAAATTATGGTTAATTTCAACATTTTGCGGGATTTGCGACAAAATGCTGCTGCTGCTACTACAACAACAAATAATGACAACAACAATAACAACAACATTAGTAGTAATAATAACAGTAGTAGTTGTAGTAGTAGATGGTGGTGGTGGTAGTAGTTGTCGTCATCGTAGTAGTAGTAGTAGAAGTAATGGCGATAAGTCTTGAGACGTTTCACGAAGCTGGTTTCCTGAGAGAAGGGACCCCAAGATGTCTGTGAAAGATTTACCAATTCCAGACGAAAATTTAGGGCTGATTCTTGAAAGAATAAAGGGAAAACACACAAATACAAAAGCTAATAAAGAAATTTATTAACAAATCTCCAACTGTTGGGGGGTGGGGAGTTAAGGATGAAGAGCATCAGTTACATGGGGGTGGGGACATGGGAATAAATTGAAGGACAGGGGTGGTGGTGGTGGTAATATTGCTGGTTGTGATGATGCTGATGCTGTTGTTGCTGGTGGTGATGGTAAATGTTGAGATGATTGTAGTTGTGGTGGATATGGTGGTGGTGGTGGTGTAGATAAACAAAATTCTCTGCCCGAAACCCCAAAGGATGTCAAAATGTTCCAATGCAATGCAACCAGATGCCCCCCCCCCAGCCCCTTCAACAATGATTAGGGTCGTTCTGCACTGACTCCCCCACAACACACCGACCAGCTCTTCTTTACCATTCAATAACCTGAAGAACGCTACCTTCCACTGTAAAACCAGTCCCTCTGGTGGTGAAAAATCACTCGTGGTGGTGCCACATGAAAGCACCTGTGCAGTGCCATGCCAAAACGCCCATGCGGTGCCACATGAAAGCACCAAGCACAGTCTGTAAAGCGATTGGGGTTGGGAGGGGCATCCAGCCGTAGAAACCATATCAAGTCAGACTGGACTCTGGTGCAGCTTCATAGCTTGTCAGCTCTGGTCAAACTGTCCAACCCATGCCAGCATGGACAATGGGCATTAAATGACAATGACGATGATGATGATGATGATGATGATGATGATGATATATGCAGGTGTGGCTGTGTGGTAAGAAGTTTGCTTCCCAACCACATGGTTCTAGGTTCAGTCCCACTGCATGGCACCTTGGCCAAGTGTCTGCTATTATAGTTTCAGGTTGAACAAAGCCTTGTAAATGGATCTGGTAGATGGAAACTGAAAGATGCCCATTATATATATATATATATAGTTATGTGTGTGTGTTTGTGTCTATGTTTGTACCCCCACCGTCACTTGACAACCGATGTTGGTGTGTCTAAATCCCTGTAACTTAGCAGCTCAGCAAAACAGACCAATAAAACAAATACTAGGCTTACAAAGAATAAGTCCTGGGGTTGACTTCTTTGAGTAAAAGATCCTTTCAGCCAGTGCTCCCACATGGCCACAGTCAAATGACTGAAACAAGTAAAATAATACACACACACTATACACAGATATACATATACACACATATACACACATATATATCTATATATATATTTATAAACGCACAGAGTCTGAAAGATTACTTTAAGGTACATGACATATTTTATAAATTTTCCTGTTCAAATATCCTGATGGCATGAAACTGTTAGTAGCTCTTTCAGTTGTATATTTAATCTGATATACACATATATATTTTAATCACTCATTAACCGAATTATTGTCAGTGAGTCACAAAATGGCATTTTGCTTTGGAATTGTTATATTATGAAATGTTCAATTCCTCCATACACAAAATAACATTTTAATCTCTGACCAAATTTTAGTTTGTGAGTCATGAAATGGCATTTTACTTTGAAATTGAAATAATTTGAAATGCTTACTTCTTTCATATACAAAGCATTATTTTCTTGGCATGCATGATGTAAGCGATGCCCCCTAGCAATGTCAGTGAAGCTCCCTAGCAGAGTAACCATTTTGATATAGACGGGGAAAAGTCGACAAAGTCGAATTGGGTGCTGTTAGATAAATGGTGCTGTTTAATAAAGGTTTGACCTGGGTCAAACAACCTGACCCCAAGGGTTCCTTTGATGTGGCAATGGGTGCCTTATGACAGTGTCAACATTTGTGACCTGGACAGCTTAGGGAAGAAGTTCCCTTCAATCCTCTTTGGTCTCCACAGAGATCTCGCTCTGACCATCTCCGGAGAAGCCAACAGTTACACCTTTGATAGACTTGGAAAGGACCTGACTAGCACCCTACACTCCATGGAACTCAAAATAACAACTGAGACTAACCTCACCATTGTAAACTTCCTAGACAGCATGCTAGACTTGGGCTCCGGTTCATACAGGCCCTACTGCAAGCCAAACAAGAAGCAGTTCTACATCAACCCAGCCTCCTGCCACCTGCCTATCATGTTCAGGAACCTAGAGAAAGGTATTACCAAGAGGTATTACCAAGAGGCTGCAGTCCCCTATTACAACTAGGCCCTGATGTCCAGTAGATTTAAGGACCACATCTCTTATATGCTGGGCCCTAACACCTGCAAAAAGAAACACCATCAGAATGTTGTTTGGTTAGCCCCATCCTTCTCATTCAATGTTAAAACTCATGTGGGATGAATATTCCTTACGTTAGAAGACAAACACTTCACGCAGACACACAGGTATGGACATCTGTTCAATTGGCACAACCTAAGGGTCTCCTTTAGTTGCACACCTGACGTGTAAAGAATATTGACTAACACCCACAAAACACAAGCAGAGGCTGGTTGTTCATGCAGGGAGTACAATGACTGCCCAGTGGGGAGCCAATGTGTGGCTGAAGGAATCGTATGAGGCTGTGGTGGTATCCAGCCCTAACAATCAGAGTAATCGCAACAGTGGCTCATGCAACAACATCAGCAGACATTTACTTATGCCAATGGGGCAAAAGGATTCTCAATTTTACCTTGGCCACACATTCTGTTTGACCAACGTTCATCATTACCATCACCATCATCATCATCATCTTCACCACCACCATCATCATCATCACCATCATCATCATCATCGTCATCATCATCACAGCCACTCCCGACATCACTTCCAGCACCACCAGCCCTGTCGCTGTCATTGTCGTCATTATTGTTGTCATCGTCGCTGTCATCATCATCATGTGGTGGAGCAATACAGCTGGAAGCAATTTATTCATGTCACTCATGGGTGTATATATCAACAAATAGCCACAAACAAATTTTCTACACTGTTTCTACAAATATCACATGTATGTGTGTGTGTGTGTGTGTTTGTGTGTGTGTGTTTGTGTGTGCATGCTCACTGTACACACACATGTATACTGTGTATGTATATGTACATATATGAAGTGGTATCAATATGTTCCCTGGCTAGTTGTGTAGCGTGCCAACAGATGGCAGCACATAGTTGCGTGCACAGTGAGAGCTTCATGAGGCAGTGTGTTGAGTGACATTGCTGTGTTTACTTCGCAAGTTGTGAAATTTGTGTTTTTGTGATCACACATATGCTGTAGTCTGAGATTTTTATTATGGACAGGAACAAAGAACCAACATGAAATTGGGTTTTAAACTTGGGAAGTCTGCTACAGAGACATTGAGCATTCTTTGGCAAGCTTACAGGGTCAAGGCAATGGGTCGTACACAGTCTTTCGAGTGGCATGGGTGGTTCAAAAGTGGAAGAAAATCCTTGGAAGAAAGTGAGCCATCTGGAAGATCTGCCACAGACGTCACCACTGTAAATGTGATATTGTGCATCAAGAATCCATTCCCCATCAAGAATTCATTCCCCCCAGGGCCAGACCATTAATTGAGGGTTCTACTGTGATGTTTTGAAGAATTTGAGCGAAGGTGACCAAATTTGTGGAATGTGAAGAAATGGATTCTTTAACAAGTTCTCCTTACTTGTAAGTTTCTCACCAAAAAACGACATGGTATTGCTTCTGTTCCTGCCCAATTCACCAGATTTAGCACCTGCAGACTTTCATTGCTTCTCCAAGATGAAAAGACAGCTCAAAGGTCACTGCTGAGATCAAGAGTGAATCATAGAAAGTCCTCAATTTGCTTACAGAAAACAACTTCCAGACTAGATTCCAGAAGTGGCTGAGATGCTGGGGCAGGTGTATTTCTGTGCAAGGTGACTATTTCAAAGGAGATGAGATTAAAACTTAGGTAAATAAATTGCCTTTTTTTTCCTATTTTTTTTATTAAACATAACTAGTCTGGAGGCGCAATGGCCCAGTGGTTAGGGCAGCGGACTCGCGGTCGGAGGATCGCAGTTTCGATTCCCAGACCGGGCATTGTGTGTGTTTATTGAGCGAAAACACCTAAAAGCTCCACATGGCTTCAGCAGGGGGTGGTGGTGGTGGCGACCCTGGTTGTACTCTTTCGCCCCAACTTTCTCTCACCCTTTCTTCCTGTTTCTTGAGTAACGCTGCGATGGATTGGCGTCCCGTCCAGCTGGTGGGGAACACATACGCCATAGAAACCGGGAAACTGGGCCCATGGGCCTGGCTAGGCTTTAAAAGGGGTGCATAATGAAAATAAATAACTAGTCTGGGAACGTTTTGATACCACCTTGTATATATATATATATATATATATATATATATATATATATATATATATATATATATATATATATATATATATATAATTATAATACAGGGTATCAAGAGATACCACCAAGCTGAAAAAATAGCAGTCAAATCCTGACTCTAAAACCACAATAAATGTCCGCATGGCATGATTAGCGAAGACGAAGACCAAAATAAACCAGTAAAAATAAAGATAATTCTAAATCCTGGATTTCTGGCTTTGCATAAATAATATCTCTTGATACCCTGTATTATAATTTTAAATAATTATTACCTTTGATGGTTTTTATTCCCATGCTGACCACTTGATAAGATCAATATTTTAAATATAGATCTTATCCTTATTTATATAAATATATATATATATATATATATATATATATATATATATATATATATATACACAAATATACATATATACTGTAAATGTGTATATACGTGTATATATATATATATATATATGTGTGTGTATGTATATATATGGTCAATATATATATATATATACATATATATATAATTTATTTAAAGGGCACAATACATGTATTTAAGTGCTGTTAATAGTTTCCTATGTTGAGAAATTCTCAAACATATTCTTCAGGTGCAAACCAGGTATCATAACGAACTAAAAAAAAAAAAATGAATAAGAAAAGAATCATGAAAAAACTGAAAATGCAGAAAGTTAAAAAAAACAGAAAACGTAAAGCAAAAAACAATCTAAAATGTAAAAATGAAAAGTAAAAAGGTAACAGAGTTACATGTATGTATGTGTGTGCGCGTATGAATGTATATGTACATGTATGACTATATATATAGGTGTGTGTGTATATATATATAAGTGTATATATGTATATGTGTGTGTGAATATGAATATACACATGTATGCATGCATGTATGTCCTTGGTATGACTTGAAGCTGCACTAGGTCGTGGGGCCTTCGTACTGGAGTTCCGGGGTTTTGAAGAATCTGGAAACCCTTCTTTGCCACTACTGTTCCCAGGTCAACTCTGATTCATAGTAGAAGCACCTATTAGGGTCCTGGCTATGGTTTAATTAGCATCTGAACCACTGTGAGTGAAGCCCCCCCCCCCCAGTTCCCATTAAAACTCCACTCTAGGAGAAAGTAAGCTTACATAAAAAGAAGACCTACAGTCCAGTTGGCCCCTAGTCGTCTCAAGCTCTGTTGTGTCGAAGAGCGAGTTCAGTGCAATGCAACGCTTGAAACAAACAGGAACTACTTGGACTCCTGGAATGGTTGTACAGATTTACTGAGTTTAGGAAATAGTCTCGCTCGGTCAAGAGCTGACTTCTGCCACATGTGTGTGTGTGTGGGGGGGGGGGGTATTTGTCCGTTCGTGTGTGAGTGCGGGGGTATGTGTCCGTTTGTGTGTGTGTGTGATGCTTAACTGAATTACTAAATACGTTTTCTTCTTTTTCTTGTATTAACTTTCTCGAGTAATTAAATAAAAAATTCGTCTTTAAACAATGAAAAACCACCAAGGGCAGTCACTCCTGATGGTAAAATAGAGTTATGTCCCATTGAACATATTTTTTTTGTTTTTGTTTTGTTGGTTATTTGTGTCCCCCATCAGCTAATTCTTAATCCGGAGTCATATCTGTCGAAAGACGTATTTAATAAACATGGATTTTAACCTTTAGCGCCGTGGTCCAGTCACTAAATTCCTGGCATCTTCAAATGACGTTCAAACAGACGACTTTCACCGTTATTTTAGACTCTCGAAGGATTGTTTACCTTCAACATGTTTAATGCGGAGAACAGCAAAAAAAGCCAGAAAGACATGAGTTTACATCCAGAAACATACGAATCACATCAATAATAATAATAATAAAATAGTAGTAGTAGTAGTAGTAGTAGTAGTAGTAGTAGTAATGGAGGAACTGAAACAGCGCCTCGTTGCAAAGATGGTAAGATACGACCAAAGAATTTAGGGTTACCAACAGAATAGGTTATTCAGAGTAGATCAGAAGAGATTCTACAAAGAAATAAATGGAGAGAGTACAGATGAAAAGTTGATACCAGATAACATTGAAAGTCAAAGGTTTTGGAGTGACATCTGGAGCAAAGACAAGGAGTTAAAGAAGGATGCTGAATGGTTGCAAGAACTGAAACAAACAGTAGTCTGTCCAAAGCAGAAAGAACTAGTCATTTCAGTTAGGGAAGTGAAGGAAAGTAGTAAAAGAATAAGCAACTGGAAGGCCAGCGGGACCAGGTGGAGTTCAAGGTTACTGGATCAAAAGATTTGGCGAATGTCATGCACGAATAGCTGCGCATCTCAACACCTTGTTAAATGCCGACCAAGTAACACCAGACTAGTTGACATTGGGTAGGACAGTGCTGTGCCTGGAAAACATCGAAAAAGGCAATACGGTAGACAATTACAGGCCGATATCCTGTTTGCCACTTATGTAGAAATTTTAAAATTTTAGATAGATAGACAAAAATATTAGATATAGAACCAGTGTTTTCTCGGATGTAATCGTCCCTTTAAGTGGTTAATATATCCTCTGATTAACTTATGTATATTTCCCCAAAAATGGAATCAAAACGCAACAGACGACAGTAAAACATCCGGACAGATAGACGATACAAAGACGGACAAGAAATAACGAGAGCGGGTCATTCGCAGCGTTTTCTCATCAGTCAAGTTTCCAGATCATCCTTACAGTTTCGGCCGGTTACACTTGAGACTGTTCAAATCTAGCTGGCCCCCGAAATCTAAGCTAAGAGCATTAAATTTGGGGGCAGAAAGCAAGCGAATGTGTACACATTCGCTTGCTTTCTCCCACCAAAGACAATAAAACGGAGAAAATTTTAGACATACACATACGTATGTATGTATGTATGTATGTATGAATACGACCGAGAAGGGAGCATTCATTGTACTAAACAGACATAAGGTAGGATCTCTCACATTTAATCCAGTGAGTTGTAAATCTTGAATTGGCTAAGATTATCCACCAAAATTAGTAGGTTAGATTACGTAACGAGGTTTATTTAATTGAGTCACACTTTCCCTCTTATCAACTAATCAATGACTTAATTATTACTTGGTTGATATTAGATATATATATTTATATACATGAGACAGATCGATTTTTCATTTAATCAACTCTTTCTCCG
>NC_142952.1:33843899-33881399 GCF_046866305.1 Octopus bimaculoides | reverse complement strand
GGGGACATAAACACACCAGCATCGGTTGTCAAGCGATGTTGGTGGGGGGGGGGGGGGACAAACACAGACACACAAACACACACACACATATATATATATATATATATACATATATACGACGGGCTTCTTTCAGTTTCCGTCTACCAAATCCACTCACAAGGCTTTGGTCGGCCCGAGGCTATAGTAGAAGACACTTGCCCAAGGTGCCACGCAGTGGGACTGAACCCAGAACCATGTGGTCGGTAAGCAAGCTACTTACCACACAGCCACCCCTCCGCCTATATATATATATCTAAAAACAGGTTAAACTGTCTTTTTTTTTTCATGCTTTTGTTGCTAAATGAACGAGTTTTAAATACTCCTGAAATTTTGATTAAAATTTTAAAATAATCTTGGCAGAATGTCAGAAATTTTGAATGGTGGGGGTTTAGGTAATTACATCGACCCCCCAGTGCAAAAGTGGTACTCACTAGCGTAGCGAAGGGAAGGGGCGAGGCGGTAGGGGCGGCACATTTAAAGGGGCACCACTTTGGGGCCTGCTGTAGGCAATATGTGTTTTTTGTGGGGTCCGGGGGAGGCAAACGGAAGGGCCGCACCGGCTGCATACACTCTAGCAACGCTGGTGCTGGGACTTTATTTTATCGACTCCCAAAGGATGATTAGAAAAGTTGACTTCGGCTAGATTTGAACTCAGAACGTAAAGAACTAGAAAAAACACTGTTAACTGGCCCACCAACGATTCTGCCAACCCATCCATTCTCAATAGTAACCCTTTCTAGAGATTGAAATTTTGAGGGAGGGGACTAATTGATTACATTGATTCCAATACTCAGAACGAATGCACGAACGAAAAGCTTCTAAGCATTTTGTCCGGCATGCTAACCATTCTGCCAAGCTTGTCACAGATTTGTTTGTCAGTTGTTTGACCATGACTAGCTGAGTATGTCCCTTAGAGGCTGACGATAGGTGCATCTCTGATCACGAGCGGAAGTAGCGGGGTAACATCATAGCCATGTGTTGAGGGGAATTCTTTGGGGTTCGAATAATTCACCTCTGGAAACATGGATGTTTCGTTCAACATCCTTAAACAAACCTTATTCAAAGACCTCTTGAGCGGGATGGGCTACTTAAAATAATTCTATCTGAGCCCCCACCTGCAAGGTCATGCACTATTTATCTTGATATGAGGTCACCATGTCGCACATATATGGTTGTGATGCAATGTGCCCGGTGTACCCTTATCAGACGGGCACTCACGATGGGTACACTGGACTTGGAATATTTTACCCCAGTGTCACTTTGATGGCATGCACTGCTCTCTCACTCAATAGTAGTAGTAGTAGGAATAAAGGCACAAGGCCTGAAATCTGGGGGCAGGGGGACAAGTCGATTACATCGAACCCAGTAACTCAACTGGCAGTTAATCTATCGGCCCCAAAGCGATGAAAGGCAGAGTCGACTTCGGCGGAATTTGAACCCACAACGTAAAGATGGATGAAATGCCACTAAGCAATTTTTTCCTACGTTTACAATTCTGCTGATACGTCAGGGATTCCATCGATCTACTTGCTCTCAATAATAATAATAATGTTCATTGTACGTCCTTGATGTGAAAGAGGGACCCCCGACACACACTTCTTTTTTTGATAGGAATAAATTAGATTAATAATATTTAAATTCAGACAAATAAAAAATATCGGCGATCTTTCGGAGAAAGTCTATCAAAACTGACAGTATTTGTTCGGCAATTTCCGTGAACATTTTTTTATTTCTTTAATTTTTTTTTCTGCTGAATCTCGTTTATATATTTTAATGTGTATGTGTGTGTTTCCGTGCATTTGTGTATATGTTTTAACACAAATATGCATACAGACTGACAGACACACACACACGCGCACAGGCACACACACATACGGAAATTGCCGAACAGATACTTTTTTGATAGACTTTCTCCGAAAGATCGCGAAAGCATCTAAATAAACTGATAAAAAAATATGATTCTTTAGCTTTCAAATATTTCCTAACATTATAATTATGACTAAAGATAAGCGAAAATGCATCGTTGTTATATAATATCGGCTGATTAAAAAAAAAAAGCATTTCTAGGTAATTAAATTTACGAATGTTATAAAATAATTTTGAGAGTAAAACGAAAGTTAAGCACTTGAAAGTAATAAATGTGCTTCTGATATAAGTTAGATTAGAAAATGCTGTGTAATCTTCAAATGTCGCCTGTGTAATTAATCTTCAAATGTCGCCTGTGTAATTAATCTTCAAATAATACATGACGATCGTTGAGCTTACATTAGTTTTGCTTTCGGAAAAGTGAAAAAGTTTTGTTACGTAATGTTGGGGCATCCGTTATATTTTTCTTTCAACTATCTTGAAATGGTCTATTTGTTTGCTTTCGCACGCACATACACACACACACACACACA
This sequence comes from Octopus bimaculoides, assembly GCF_046866305.1. Taxonomy (NCBI): domain Eukaryota; kingdom Metazoa; phylum Mollusca; class Cephalopoda; order Octopoda; family Octopodidae; genus Octopus; species Octopus bimaculoides. The sequence goes on along the minus strand of NC_142952.1, from coordinate 33,878,961 downwards.
CACACATACACACACACCCTCTCTCTCTCTCTCACACACACACACACACACACACACACACACACACACACACACAAATTCACTTTTACATCGAAAAGGTTGACAATGACTTCGAGGTATCGATTTGCACGCCTTCTTTACACTTTTACATATATATATATACGTAAAGAAAGAACGAACGTAAGAAAGATAGATAGATAGAGAAATAGACACATACATTTATAAATATAAACACATACATGCATACATACATATATACATACATGCATACATACATACATACACACACACACACACACACACACACACACACACACACGTACGTTCGTGTTTATTTACTAGTGTGTGTGTGTGTGTATGTATGCATATATTTTCTTCAGGGTGGAATCGCATAAAACAGACAAAAAGTTAAAGCAAAGAAACGTTTAACTGAATAGAAAAGAAAAAGAGAGGTAACCAAAGACAGTAAACATAAGCAGTGGTTCCGAACCATTTTTCTGTCTATGGACCCCTTTGTTTACAATTATATTTTGATGGACCCCCATAAACATTCGATATTTAAAAACTAATTTCAAAGATACTTTCAAAATTCCTATTTTGTTATTGAAACGGTTGAACTATGTAAAAGATTAGAGAAAGAAGCCTAGCTGTTTCTTGCAATTAACACATTTAAATCAAAACTTTTCATGAACCCTCAAAAAACTAGTGGATCCCTAACTTATTATTTTTCTAGCGTGGGCCCTACAATATCTTATTTGGGCCCTGATTGAGAACCACTGTGTTAATGGATTTACACATCACCAAAATTAAATTATATCACGGAAATAAAACTAATGTTGTAAAGTCAAGGACTTCCTTTCATTCTAAAATTCCACAGCAAATGTTTTTTCGTCCACTGTTGAATGTGTGGAACAAAAATATTTTTCATAGCTTAAATTCACAAAACATTTCCGAGATGGTGGGGGAGAGAGGGTAGATTGAAAAGCAAATCAGAAAACTCCAATTTTATCTGATAATATTTAAAAGTTTCTATTTTCACATGATGTGTGTTATTTCAAACATTTATATAACTTTTATAAGTTCACTGCTTTGGAAGTAAAAAAATGTGTGTACGTATATGTGAATGTGTGTGTGTGTGTGTGTGTGTGTGTGTGTGTGTATACATATAGACAGACAGACAAACAGATAGATAGATAGATAGATAGATAGATAGATAGACGGACTTATATATATGTTCAGTGTTTTGGAAATAAAGCATGACAAAGTATAAGCAAAAGTTTGTACATACATACATAAATGCATACATACATACATACATGCATACATACATACATACATACATACATACATACATACATGCATACATACATATATAGTGAACACATACAGCTATACAGAAAGACAGGCCTTATATAAGTTCTATGTTTTGGAAATAAAACCCAGGAATTTTACCCAAATATTTGCTGTTTGTGACTTATTTTCTCAAGTTATTTTTGTTGTGCTTTTTTCCTCGGAAGATTTTTTTTTTAGAAACAACTGTTATGTCATCAGACTTCACACATATACATGTTTGTGTGTGTATGTATGTGTGATATATTCATATACACATATATACATACATACATCACTTGGTATGTAAACACGCGTGCGCGCAGAATGTGTGTGCGCGCGTGTACACATTTATATAAGCATGTATATATTTGTGGGTGCGTATATATACATGTGGAAGGCTTCGTGTATGTATGTATGTATGCACGTACGTGTTCCCTCTGTAATGTGTGTTTCTAAGTAAGGGTACACCGCTCTATGACTGTCTAATTGCAGACACATGTATGTGTATGTATTTTCCTGTTATTTTTAAGCTGCAGCCCCTCTTTCACAGAACAGAGATGCTGACCCAATTTTAACAGGTTTTATTGTTGTTTATTTTCTTTTCAAAAGGGTAAGGGGGGGGAAGTATCTCTCTTTATCTCCCTTTTTCTCTCTCCCTATCTCTGCCTCTTTCTATCCTCCTCTCTATCTCTCTGCCTCTTTCTCGCTCGCTCTTGTGTGAATGCATGTATATATATATACAAGCGTATGTGTATGTGTGCATGCAGACATACACACATACACTTATCTGTTTCACACTGTCTATCTGTCTGTCTGTCTATCTATCTATCTATCTATCTATCTATCTATGAATATATGTGGGTATGTAGGTATATGTGTTTGTATGAATGTTGATACATATGTAATTATGTATGTCTATGTATGTGTGTATATATATATATATATATATGTACACACACACACACACACACACACATGCACACACACACACACACACATATATATATATATGCATGTATATTTGTATGTTCATATTATGTATGCATGTTGCAATGTATGTCTATATGTATGCACGTATACACACACATATATATATACACACACACACACACACACACACACGATAATTCCAGGGTGTAACAGCTCATCATAAAGACGAAAAAAAGCTCAGAGGAAGTTGTTAAATAAGTTCTTTGTAAGGTTTTTTTTTTTTTTTTTTTTTTTTCCATAGTTCCTTTTACTCGTCACCCACATTTACACACACACACACACTCACACCTGAGAGAGAAAATTCTCCATGACCTTTTTAAAAAGGAAAACGTTTACTTAACTCACACTACACATCCAGGCTCTTCCTCCTACCACCTATCACAACAACCACCTTTCTTTCTCTCTCCTTTTAGTAAGTCGTACTTGACGCTGCTCCTCATATCAACGCTTCCCCCCCTCTCAAGCAACCCTTCTCCTTCACGACCCACACCTCACTTTTTTAACATCGGGAAAATAAAACATTATTTGAGAAAGAGAATGAATGTGTGGGGGGGGGGTGAAAGAAGAGGAAACAGAAAGAATAAAATAATTGAGATACGTTATAAGATCGATTGATCGATAGAAAGAGAGAGAGGGGGGTCAGATTAGGAATGAATGACAAATAGAGCAAAAGACGAGTGTTTCTGTGAATTAATTAATGAAATAGAAAGCATATGAGGAAGAGAGAGAAAGAGAGAGAGAAAATTGTTATCTGGCAGACGATATTACCTCTTTCAACTTCACTATCTTCCATCATGCAATGTGCATAGCTAATTAGTTAATATACACACATACAAACATATGAATACATGCGTATACATATATACACATGCATTCATAACGTACACATACATATACGTATATATACGTATATATTAGATATATTACACACACACGCGCGCGTTTTAATTGGTAGAAGTTACTAAATGACTCAAGGATCTAGTCTTATGCACGGCACTTATCAAGGTTTATTAAGTTCGTATGAAACACTTGGCCTTCGGACACACGGGGCAAAATATATAAATCTGTCGAATTTATTGTACCTCCAGGGTACGAAACTATTAGTGACCCTATCTTCAATTTGTGCTTATTAAATTATGCTTATCTCTCACCGTTTTGTTGATCCTACTTATAATGGAACAGCAAACTATGTATGTATGTATAAGTAGAAGAGAATCAATCCACGCAAGATATCTATAAAACACTGTATTAAACGAATTTGGTTAACTATATTCATCAACTGCCCCCCTCTCTCTCTCTCTCTCAATATATATATTATTTCTAACACCCTAGTCACAGCTGGCTAATGACACACAGTCTGTGTCCGTATATAGCATTTGCAAGGGAGATCATATGTTGGCATATAAACATTACTATATATATATATAATTGCTTGTTAGGACACTGTATTTCGTTTTGCAACCCATGATGCACTACCAAGAATATTACAGACTTATAAGTCAATATTGTATCCTACATGACTCTACTCTCTGAAAATCTGTACAAGATAAGTCTATAAAGTGATTATATATATATATATATATATATATATATATATATATATATATATATATATATATATATATATATGATGCGTCCTGCCCTACACTTCGAAACGCCTGTGTTAGAATGGGGGCAGCTGATGAAGGAAAATGTTCTCTATGTGGCCTGTGTGTTTTCTGTACTCTGGTTATTATTATTTTTTGTCTACGTTGTGTTTGCAATGTCCTGTACCCAGATATGCACCTATATATACAGGTAGATGTAGGTATGCACATACATGTACGTATATATGTGCATATACTCATTTATTATTTGTTTATATATATATATATATATATATATATATATATATATATATATATATATACATATACATACATATACACACACACATATATATAAAATGCTGGGTGAAGGACCTTTCCAAGGACTGCCAACTAAACATCAATCGCAGTGTAAACAGCGTTTCCAAAAAGCTACAATGAATTCCCCCATCAAGCCAGAGATTTTCCTGCCGAGACTCGAATCTCTGGCCTTTTCTGCTGTTTTTAACTCACGTCGTCCAAGTCATGTGGATTTGTTTACATCCAACAGCTGATAGCTACACTCAATAACTCCTCCCTCTTTAGCCACACCTCCTCCTACTCCCACTACTGCTACTACAACCTAAGTCTTCTACTTCCCCTTTCCACACTCATCTCTTGCATGTCACTCATTCTTTCTTTCAATCATTTTCATCTACATGTCACTCATATAGACATACACACTCTCTCTCTGTTTTTGTTCGTTTCTCTTAAACTGTCTTACTGTTTCACTCTATCTATCTATCTATCTATCTATCTACCTAGCTGTCTGTCTGTCTTTCTATCTATCTGTCTGTCTCTACCTATATTCATTCACTCTCTTTTATTTCTCACCTCTCTCTCTCTCTCTCTCTCTTTGTCTTCCTTTAACTCGGAAGCCTCTAGACGGTCATTTGACTTGCTAGAAACCGCAGCCAAATCTCCCTCACGTCATACAGTAACGTCTTTTAGAAACATTGCACAATGGAAAATGTGATCCTCGATACACTGTACCTGAAAAAAAAAAATTAAATAAATAAAGAATCGATGGTCATGCTAAAATTGTAACTGCTGGATCAGAGCTAACATGGGGTGAAACAATGACACTCGCATATACACACACTTTCTCTCTCTCTCTCTCTCTCCTTTTTCTTTCTCTTTCTCTCTGTTTTTATCTTTCTTTCACTCAATTAAATTGATACTTAGCACAGTCACTCAGAAACCAGTAAGTGTGGTGGTAGTGAGTGGCCTTTAACTAGTCATTCAACCTGCTAGAAACAGCAGCTAAATCTTTCACATACCGAAGCGTCTTATATATATATATATATATATATATATATAAATATATTTATTTATTTATGCGTTTCAGCCAAGTGGCTGTGGTCATGCTGGAGCACCACAATGACACTCATTGGTTAATGTAATCCTTGATACACTGTACCTGAAATAAACAAATAAATAAAGACCAGTTGGTCTTGCTAAAATGTTCGATAATCTGCTGGGTGAGGGTTGGTTGGCCTGGGGCTAAACGACACACTCACTCTCTGTGCACTCACACACACACACACACACACACATAGTGATATATGCGTGTATGTATCTATGTATGTGTGCGTGTGTTACACAAGCTTTCACTCAAGTTATACATACATTCATCATAACCCTAACCCTAACCCTAACCCCCCCCCCCTCCCCGACAGGTCATCCTCGCTTCTAAAAACTGTCTCCTTTAGTAACCCTAACCTTTTTAATATTATATAATCGCATTTATTCACATTCTTTGGGCTTTCAATTGTTCAATAACGTCTTTCTTTCTCTCTCTCTCTCTCTCTTTCTGTCTCACATCTCTCTCTCTCTCTCTCACACATTCTTTATCTATTAATTATTTTGTCTCCCTCACACAGTCTATTGCTGTCTCTTTGTCTCCTCTCTCTCTCTCAAATACATTATTTCTGTCTCTCTTTCTCCTCACTCTGGCCCACACGCTCTCCCTCTCCCTCTCTCTCACTTTTATTTGTCTTTCTCCCTTTCTCCCTCTTACATTAAGGTTATTTCAGTCTCTCGTGCTTTACTTCTCTCTCTCTCTCTCTCTCTCCTCCCTCTCACACACTAATTACTTGTATCTGTCTCTCTGTCTCTTTCACACACTATTTCTGTCTCTCTTTCTCTCTCTTGCTATTTATTTGGCTCTTTCTGTCACGCATTAACCAGTATTTCTCTCTCCTTCTCACTCTGTCTCTCTCAGACGCTCACTCATTCATTCTCTCATTCACGCATTCTCCAGGTCAATCCCCTCTTTATCAACACTCGTACCTACATTACACACAAACCTACACTTCACTTTGTTTATGTCCTCCTTCTCTCTCTCTCTCTCTCTCTCTCTCTCTCTCTCTCTCTCTCTCTCTCTCTCTCTCTCTCTCTCTCTCTTCTCTTGCCCCCAGTTTTTGGTTCGTCTTCACATACTATATCCATCTTGGCTTTCTTACCTATTTTTTTCACTTCTACTTCATCGTCCGCTTTTAATCATTGTTCTGCGTGAGTCTGTTTATTTTTATTTCCTACATTTTCTGCGACTGGTTTGTCGTGTGTGTATTGCGTGTGTGTGTGTGTGTGTGTGTTATAAGTGCATTGAGTAAACTTGACGATATTGGTATTTCAACATGGCTATACATCCGTACGCACGTACTCGTGTTCGTGTACGTATGTACGCACGTACGTGCGTGCATACATAATACATACATGCATACATCCTTCGTTCATACTCTACAAATGATCCCGATGTCTGGGACTATAAAAATCTGCAAGGCCTTAAGATATTAAAGATAATTAACAAAACAAGATGCTTTCCTTCACAACCTTGCTACCAAAATTAAAAAGAGAAGAGAACGTCCATACATACATTCACACACACATATATACATACATACATTCACACATACATACATTTACGTCCATACATACATTCACACACACATATATACATACATACATACATGCATGCACACATACATTCACACATACATACATTTACACGTCCATACATACATTCACACACACATATATACATACATACATGCATGCACACATACATTCACACATACATACATTTACACGTCCATACATACATTCACACACACATATATACATACATACATACATGCATGCACACATACATTCACACATACATACATTTACACGTCCATACATACATTCACACACACATATATACATACATACATACATACATGCATGCACACATACATTCACACATATATTCACACATGCACACATACATTCACACGTACATAGATGCATGCATACATACATACATTCACACATACCTACATTCACACATACATGCATGCATGCATGGTGGTTGTTCTACTCCTTATGCAGAGTTTGACCACCTCCTACATGTGGCTTTTTAAACCAGACAAGTTTTGTAAAGACAACCATGATGATCTGCGAGTGGGGAGCTATATCTTGGAAATCTGCCGGCCCAATGGTTTCCCTTCATAGCAGAATTAATAGTCAAGACTATTTAAGCATTTTATCTGATCAAATTCATTCTATGGTTGCGGAACTGCTTCCAGAGGGAAGTGCAATCTTTCAGGATGACAATGCACCAATTCACACAGCTAAAGTCGTTACTGAATGGCACGAGGAACATTCTAGTGAAGTTGAACATCTTATCTGGCCACCACAGTCCCCAGATCTCAATATTATTGAACATTTATGGTGCATTTTAGAAAAACAAGTAAGGAGTCAGCATCCTTCACCATCATCCATTTTCCAAATTCACTCACAAGGCTTTGCCCAGCCTGATGCTATAGAAGACACTTGCTCAACGTGCTGCACAGTGGGACTGAACCCTAAACACTGTGGTTGGGAAGCAAACTGCTTACCACACAGCCACGCCTATGTTTATTACTTTACCTAATGTATCCTTTCCTTATTTAAGATGAATGTTAGTCGAGTGAGATTTGGCTGCTGTTTCTAGCAGGGCACCCAGTTGGTTATGAACACAAAGGTTCCAGTTGATCCAATCAACGGAACAGCCTGCTCGTGAAATTAACATAGTGGCTGAGTACTTCACAGACACGTGTACCTTTAATGTAGTTCTCAAGGAGATTGAACGTGACACAGAATGTGACAAGGCTGGCCCCTTTTGAATTACAGGTATGATTCATTTTTGCCTGCTGAGTGGACTGGAGCAACGTGAAATAAAGTGTCTTGCTCAAGAACACAATGTCTAACTGGAATCAAACTCATGACCTTACAATCTTGTGCCAAATACCCCTAACCCCTAAGCCATGCTCCTCCACCTCAATTAATCCTTTGACACATAAAACCAAGCAAATGATGAAGCACCATCCATAAATCCATCTTTGAAATTGTACCAAAGTCTCCATCTTGATGATGACAATATTGCAGCTGCACAATAAGACATGCAGTAATGAAAAACAATCCTTTCAACTGTAGGCACAAAGGCCTGACATTAGTTGATTGCATTGACCCCAGTGTTTTACTGGTACTTAATTCACTGACCCCCAAAAGGATGAAAGGCAAAGTCGATTTCAGTGGAATTTGAACTCAGAACATAGACGGACGAAATATGCAGTAATGAAAAATAATGAGTAGAGTAGGGCATTCTGGACAGGCCATTATGTACTCTGTCCATTGTCCAGTCTGTTCTTGAATGACCACAGATTCTGGTGATGGTCAGAGCCGTCTTAAGGCATGGTCACTTTGGGCAGTTGCCCAGGGGTATAAGGGCCTAATTCTGATCTCTGTATGATGATATTATTTTACTAACCTCTTCATTATTTTCAAAGTGAATTGAAACGAAGGCAGTGTATTTTAACAGAAAAATGGTAACGAAAGGATTCAAATGATCTAGATTATGTTAATTTATACTCCAAACACCAGCTTCTAATAATGACAAAATTAGTTTACTAAATTTTTCATAATTTTCAAAATTTATTGAGACAAACGCTGCATATTTTAACAGAACTCTGGTAACAAAAAGGGTTAAATTGATCTGAATTAAGATCTTCCAAACACCAGCTTAATAATGTCAAAGTTGTTTTACTGAATTCTTTATCATATTCAAATTAACAGAAACAAAAGCAGGGGATTTCAACTGAAATATGCCAATAAAAGGTTCAAAGCTGGGGTTTTTTTTTCCTTCTTATGTAATAACAGGAACTTGTCAGGGTTGAAGCTTGCCACAGCAACAAATTGTCTCCCTTTACATGTGTAAATGGAGTATTTTTTGTTTTTGTTTTTTCTTTCAGCATTTTTATGTCATTTTTTTAGGTTTTCTAAAATCTGTTATAATAACGAGTAATGTGCTATTTTGCTTTCTTTGCAATTTATTGTTGTCTCATCATCACCATAATCATCATCATCATCATCATCATCATCATCATCACCATCATCATTACCATCATCATAGTTGTTGTCATCATCATCAATAACAACAACAACAACAGCAACGTAATTTAATGTCCGCTTTCCGTGCTGGCATGGGTTGAATGGTTTGACAAGACCTAGCAAGCTATAGGGCTATGCCGAGCTCCAATTGTCTGTTTTTGCACGGATTCTACAGCAGGATGCCCTTCCTGATGCCAACCACTCTACAGAGCGAACTGGGTGCTCTTTCCATGGCACCAGCACTAGTGAGGTCACCAAGGAAATTGCAAGACAGAAAATGAACAGAGAAAAATGGAAAGTAGAAGGATGTTTAAACAGATTTTTGGGGAGTTAAGACCAGAAGAAAAATGCTGCAGCATAAAGCAAGGAAGCAATTTAAGGATGGGATAAAAAGCAATCTGAAAGCTTTGGAAATGGACTTGGATAATTGGGAGGCATCGGCTGAAAACCATGCATGAAGGAGAAAGATTGTCAAGAACAGACGTGATGTCTATGAGCAAAGGCCAAGAGGAGAATGTTGCTCTGAAGCATTTACTGTGTAAACAGAACTCAAGTGCAATGTCTGCAGAAATCCAATTGGAACTGAAGTGCAATGAGTGTGTGTGGATGATTTCCTCTCTCAAGATCTGGATTGGTCAACCACCTAAACTCACATGAACCAGGGAGAAATCAAGCAGTTTGTGAGATGGTTCTGCTGCCATGTCTTCTGTGGCAACTTTGTAAGGAGTGTGGTTGAATTTGCAAGGGAGCTGGTGGCCTGACCAGCCATGTGTTGGTGGTTAGTTGGGAGCTGGAATATTTGGTTTGGTTGCATGCCGCTTACAAGCAAAACAAAATCATGATATTTAGATTTTATTAACATTTACAAATTGATGTTACAATTGTTACTTCACAAAAAAACTATTCAACTGAATACCAGAAGCTATGTGTGTGAGAATGTATGCTTGCTGAGAGGTGAAAATATTATGTTCGTGTTTGGCAAGAGGTGATCTTTTTAACATGAACACTGAGCAGCATAGTTATCTGCCATGAATCTTCTGTCTTGGATTTCCCATGCACCTTGATTTACCTCTATGATTCGGTATGAAACTGCATGGAATTTTCCATTAGTCTTGACATCATACAAACACACCTGAACATTGAGAGGCTGAAATATGGGCCAAGAAAACTTGATGAGGACAGTCTTCACAAAGTATGGAAACTTGATGAGGACAGTCTTCACAAAGTATGGAAACTTGATGAGGACAGTCTTCACAAAGTATGGAAACTTGATATGCTGTGGCCTTTGCCCGTTACTGAACTGACAGGGTTTCAAATGCTGAGTACTGCTACATGTTACTTCTTAACCTATGACTCTTGTTCAAGGTGCTGCCCAATGAAATTGAACTCCAGACAAAGAAGCTGGGAAGCAAATATCTTAAGCTTCCAGTCATATCTGTATTTTGTTGAATTCCGTAAAAAAAAAAAATTAAATTAAATTAAAATTAAAAACCTGAATTCTGTTTCTTAGTGAAACTCGTTCCATTGTTCTGTTCTTTTTAGAAATTGCGTATTCAATGATGAATGTAGTGTTGTTATTATTGTCGTCCAGTTCTAGGTCGACAAAACTTAGGATCACAAGCATTCACGCAACAATTATCAAACAATTATTTTTTTTTTTCCATTTTGTCTTGTTTCAATGTGGCAGTATACGAGGGGTATTGACAAGTTCTTGGCTTTAAGGGTGTCGCGAAAGGCCTAGTCGGAGGCCCAACCTTCCGATTTTTTTTATTTACAGGGTTTAGAAAAAATTGAAGGACCGCTGCAATAAGTGTGTGAATCTGAGAGAGGACTATATTGAATAAAATCATAATTAACCGATCCTCCCGTTTTTTTTTCTTTTACCCAAAGCCAAGAACTCTTCAGCACCCCCTCGAATAGTTCTTAGGGACGTTTGGTTGCTATTTCTAGGTGATCGAACGACCATGTTGTGGCTCCCACACTGATTCGTAAACACTTCTATTTACGTCTTTGCTATTTCTGTCTCTTACTCTTATCTGTTGAACTCCTTCGCTCATCACAGGCATCATCCCCAAACTGGCAACATACCATCCTTATAAACAACCACCTATTTTTACATCTTCTCTCCACATGTTGTCTCCCTTCTTTCTCTCGCCAAGTGTTACAAAGATCTAATTGTTAAAATGCCATACTTTATACAGTTTCTGCAAATGAATTGATACGAGCTCTCCAAGATACGAACCTTGAGATTCGTAGCCAGGAACGTTATCCATTGCGCCACAAATTGGATACACAAACACATATACGTAGACAGGTGTACGTAGATACCTGTATGCATATATATATATATATATATATATATATATATATATATATATATATATATATATATATATATATATATATATATATATATAGGTATGTCGATGCAAACATGAAAAATAGGAGGGAAATATATTTATTACCAGTTATATAAACTCACAGGTTTTCGACCTGTAACCATTTGTTTGGTGCCAACGCACGAAACTCCGGGACCTTGAGTTACTGTTACCTCTGCTAAATGTGTGTCTATACATACATGTATATATATATATATATATATATATATATATATATATATATACAGATATGTATGTATGCATGTATATGCACGTATAGCTATACTAATGCATATATATATATATATATATATATATATATATATATATATATATTCGTATATCCGTGCACGCATAGCTTATGCATATTTATATATTATAAACAAACAAGTGCATGTATGTATAGAAAGTGAGGTTTACATAGGGCTATAAACACGCGCACACATACATACATACATACAAACATACATATGTATGCACGTGTCTACATGTTTGTACACACACACACACACACATATATATATGTGTGTGTGTATGCGTGTATATCTATATGTACACAAATATGTATTTGTATGTATATATATATATATATGTGTGTGTGTGTGTGTATGTATGAATTAGGGCGTGATCGGTTTGGGTCACGTGAGCTACGTCACCAAAACAGCAGCACGACGGCAGCCATCATTGTTGTTGTTTTTCTCAGTAAATGTGTCCAACCTTTTTATACATAATACATACATGCTTGTACACCTTTTTATAACACCACTTTAAACTAAACACTTCTCCCTGTTTCCCCCCTTAGATACCCCCTTCTTTTCTTCGCATTCTGTTTCTTCTTCTTCTTTTGCTGCCAATACATTTACCTCCACCCTCTTGTAGTTTTCCTCCAGCAATTAACACTGTTTATGTTGCTTAATTAACATTTACTCCATCCAACCACCGCTCTCTCTTTCGTCTCTTGCCGTTTATATCTATCTACCTTTCCGTCTATCTCTCTCTTTCTCTCTGTTTATCTGTCTGTCTGTCTCTATCGATCTATCTATCAATCTCTATCCATCTATTTACCTCTCTCTCTCTCTCTCTTTGTATCTCTCTCTCTCTCTCTGTCTCTCTCTCTCTCTTATTATCAATCTGTCTGTCTATCAATCTATCTATCAATCTCTATCCATCTATTTACCTACCTCTCTCTCTCTCTCTCTCTCTCTGTATCTTTCTCTCTCCCTCTCTCTCGCACTCTCAGTTTGTAGTTTTCCTTTTCGCACTGTAAACACACGTTCTGTGAAACAAAGCAAGACAAGATCATACAAGTACTGTATTATAATACTTTACGGTCAGCAGCTCTTGTATGTTTACACTTTGTTTATATCATCATTATTATTATCATTATATTGCTACCATTATTCTTATTATTCCTTATTTGCTCCATACTGTCCCTTTTTCTTGCCTATTTTCACTGTTCTCTTTCCTTTGACCATACATAGTCTCTCTTTTCTCTTCTCTCCTGTGATGTAACGCAACAAACAGCAAATACACCATACATACATCTGTTCAGAAATACATATGTATATTCTTTGTTGTGTAACTAGCTACCCCTCGATACATATATAAATACAAACTATTACTTTCTCCCCTGTTATCTACGCACACACACATATATATATATATATATATACATATACAGACACACACACTTTGGTCTCTCTCTCTCTTCTCCCTGTCATATATATATATATATATATATATATATATACACACACACGCACTTTGGTCTGTCTCTATCTTCTCCCTGTATTTTAGAGGTATCCCAACACTCAAACAAAAATATTCGTGGTGATACACAAATGTCTTGTTTTCAGCTGTCCATCAACCATTTATTTACACATTGTCTGAACCAGATATGAACAAAAAAACACAAACATATGTGTCTGTGTGTGTGTCCTGTATATATTATTCTACACGTATAGCAGTTCTCACATCTCCCAGCTTAAAGAAATAACATATGTCTAGTCAGTGTTGTGTATAGTCGTACACACGTATGATGCATGTGTTAGATATACACATAGATATATAGGCATAATATACACATAGATATATAGGCATAATACACACATACATATACATTCAAACACACATATATACAGACATTTCTCTGTGTGTGTGTGTATAGATCTTATATATATATAGATCCTATATTATATATATATATATATATATATATATATGTAATTTTATTTGATAGGCAGAAGTTAGTACACACATAGAATATATATACATTATATATACACACACATATGTATATATTATAAGTGCTGTGTGTAGACTCACAAAACGTCGAAGTGTTCCTGGACAGTTTTTGAAGTTGCCCTTGTAAAAAGCACCCCCACCTAATAAAAAAAAAAAGAAAAGCACGAAGTAAATAAATCTATTTTCTACTTTCTGGGAAACCATTTATTCACACAAGCCACGAAGCTAATGTCTACCCGTGTAAAAAAAAAAAAGAATCATATTTATAGACACACACACACACACACACATAGTAATAGATGTATATAATACGTGGCTCTCTATATAGGAATCTATGTTGTTTTTGTTCAGCTCCTCCCTGTATCCCCCGACGACATTCTCGTCCCCTCCGCCGCCACCAGCACTAAGTAATACCAACAACAACACCATCTTCACTGACATTAACATTACCACCACCACCGCCGCCGTTTAACACTTATGCATCAACACCAATACCACCACCATCGCGAACATTACCACGTCTAACACATGCCTGCTTTTACACCACAATAAGGTAAAACAAGTAGAGGTCATTTGCACTAAGGCTTTATACATAGACATCCATACACTACGTCTATATATATATATATATACATACATACATACATATATATATATATATATATATATATATATATATATACATACACTATATGCAAAGGTAAACAAGATATTTAGCAGTTCTATTTTTTGTTGACAACGAAGCTGGTTTCAGCGCCTCATTATGTGTGTGTGTGTGTGTATATATATATATATATATATATATATATATATATACATACATGCACACACGCTTACCTATCTTGCTCTGTTATTATTTTCTTTCACACTCACCTCATTCCACTTCTACTCCAGCCTCAACTCCACTTCTACACTCCACTCGCAGCTCGTTTAGTTCGGATGTGTGTTGTTCAGTTGTCAGCTAACCTTTCGCCATCGCCACCAACACCACCGTCAATAATAACAGCAACACCAGCAACACCACCACCACCTCATCATCATCATCGTCGTCGTGGTAATCACAACAACGTCTTTACTTACCTAAGTGGAGTACGAGGAAGAGGAGGAAGAGAGCGAGGGTAGGAGGAAGAGGAGGAGACAAACGGAGAAGGAGGAGGAATCTTAACATTCTGTTACCATCATACAATACCATCGACGCGACAATAACAACAAAAACAACTACGAATCACCACCAACAACAACAACACCGTTTCTGTTATTATCATTTTTGTTATTGTTTTCATATGTTATAACATTGTTACTGTTATTATTATTATTATTATTATTATTATTGCAACCAGTCACCATACCATACCATACCATCAGGCGTTTTTACCCCTCTACTATTAGCACCACGTCGCCAAAATCACAACAGTAACATCACATCTATCTATATATATACATATATAGCAAAAGCGCGTATATATATATATATATATGTCAGCGCTATATATATTATATATAGAGAGAGCTGACAGTAAAGACCAACTGACGAACCAGCCAGCCAGTTAGCTACCCAGCCATCCTGTAAATTCTACCACCACTATCACAATAGCAACAACAACAATGACGAATAACAAACGGTAACATAATATAACCAGCAATCTACCTACTAACCTACCAACAAACCAGCCAACCCTGCTAGTCATTGCAAATAATATCAACAACATTGCAGCCATCTCTCAAGAACTTAATAATAATCATTATTGATAACAACAATAATAATTAATAGTAATGATAATTTAATCCACCCAGATCGTCTCGTCTTCGTCTTTCTTTCTCACTCTCTCTCTCTCTCTGTTTCTGCTACGCCTCCACACCACCTCCATCGCCCTCTTCACTTACCGTTAAGTAATTTTCTTTCTACTACTACTGCTACTCATTGCTTCTTAGGCTAGTGATGGTGGTGGCAGCGGGTAATCCCCTCCCACTCTCTTTATACACACACACACACACCCATATATATATATACATATTTACACACACAGCTACAGAACTGCTCAGATGTAAACACAGATCAAACAGTTAATAACGTAGTGAGGAAAACGACCACCACCAGAACGTTGTCTGTTGGGTTTCGATTCCTAACACAGGCAATTAACAATTCTTACCACTCTCGTGCCATCGTCGTCGTTATTCTTATCATCGTTAATTAATTAGTTAATTGTTGTACTAGTTCCAGTAAAACGCTGGGGTAGATTTCACCAAGTACACATTTCGCCCCCTTGCTATCATTATTACTGTTATATATATATATATATATATATATATATATATATATATATATATATATATTAACATTATTTAAATATTACCCCATGATATGCCCTGTACTCCGTTTGAAACCGTGACTGACCAGTTTGAAATCTGTAATTAATTGTTTTTTTTCCTTTTTCGTTTTTTTATTAACGTAGGTTACGGTTTGAGCTCAGGATTTTGATTAACAACGGCGACAACAACCAGAAGAAGAACATTTAAACACAACAACAACAAACGCAAACCGAGCAATCTGTGTTATTGTTGAACATATAACATAGTAGAGGATATAGTATATATATAGTACATGGTTGGTGGTTGTCGGCAGCAGCGCCAGCAGTAGTAGAAGAAGTAGTACTACTGGTGCTGCGACGGTGGCTGCTTCTGCAGTGGACGAGCAGTGGAGGTGCGTACCAGCTGAGGTGGCGGCGGCAGCGGAGGTGTAGTCGTTGTTGTAGTCGTGAAGAAGTAGATCGATGGTGGTGGTAGCGGTGGTATAACTACTACTGCTGCGCTTACTACTGCTGCTGCTACTGGAGGAAGTAGTAAACCAACATTTCGGGACACACCACGGATTTCTAACTCCAACATGTCGTCGCCTAGTCCAGGCAAGAGACGGATGGACACCGATGTGATTAAACTGTATCCTTTTAATTTAATTTTGATTTACTTCTTTTTTTTGTTATTCCCTCACCTCTCTTTTATAAATCTGTGGTAACTACGTGTGTACGCATGTCTGTCAGTATATATATACGTGTATATATATATATATATATATGTGTATATATACACTTGTGTGTTTATATCTATAGTTTATATATATATATAACTATAGAAAGATATGTGGTAATATACATATATATACACATATACATACAAATTGTCTAATGAAATCGTTTCGTGTCTATATATATATATATATATATATATATATATATATATATACACACTTGTGTATGTATATACACAATGAACTGTCATGTAAATATATTAATCCATATATATATATATACGCAGTGAACAGATGTAAATATACTAAATCATATCTGTGTGTGTGTAAATGTATCTATTTGTATATTATATATACATGTGTATATAAATGTATATAGACCAACTGGTTACGCTAAAACTTTAGTTATGAATCATCGTTATTATCATATGCGTACTTCTGATGTAACTGCTATGCATATATATATATATATATATATATATATATATATATATATATATATATATAAACCTTAAATTTTATGTATATCTAATAAAGTATCGTATAGATGTATATATACAGAGATATACATATATATAGTGTGTGTATGTGTGTTTATATACGTAGGTCGTCGTTCTGTGAATGTATGTATAAACGATATATATACGTTGCTTTTCTTTTCTATATATGTCGTTAACTGTACAACACACGCACACACACACACTCAAACCTTCATAATTTCTTCTTGTTGCCTTTTTCTATTTCAGTCAGCCTATTAACTCAACATACAGACACACACACACTTCTAAATACATTTATTACTCTGTGTGTGTATATATATGTATGTAGAATGCGTATAATTTACCAAATCTTTAGAGATCTCTCTTATCTCCCTTAGTTTGTGTTTATTTTACGTTAGCTCTCCTTTTCATGTAATATACACATACACACATTGTGTGTGTGTGTATATATATATATATATATATATAATTACGTATATATACACGTATTAAAAAAATATACATGCTTTTAAGGGTCAGAAGATCACACAAATGGCTATATATATTCATACATACATACATGTCAAAATTCTTATATGTATATATAGCTTTTTTGAGTGTGTATATATTTCCGATCCATAATATCTTTAAAGCATTCATATTATATATACGTGTCCGTTCGTAAAAAGGGAAAAGAAAAAACATCGAATTTATGAGATCGTGTATAAGTATAGGTATATGTGTATACACGTATGGAAGTGTACGTACGTATGTAATATGGATTGTATGTATATAAATCTATGTATATGGAGCACGTATATAAATGTATGTGTGTGTATATATAGATCTGTATATACAAATGTCTGTATAAATATACATGTGTATATATATGTATGTGTATGTATATATGTTTATGTATACATGTAGATATATACATGCATATTTGCATATATATGCATGTATATGGTATATTTGCGCGTGCGTGTGTGTATATATAATGTATATTCTCTGTCGATATGTAAATTGCTGCCCCAATTGCGTATACTGGATATATGTGAGTGTGTGTTTGTATGGATATTACTGCTCCTCCCACCACAGCTGCTTTGCCTCCTCCATATCCCTTCTCTTTGCCACTCCAGCCTACCCCCCCCCCCGCCGCCCTCCCCCCACACCTGTTCCTGCAGTTTACTCTCTCAAGATTCCTCTCCACCCTAGTGTATCGCCTCTCTTCCCGACCATAGCCTTGCACACTTTCTGCCCATAATCACTTTCCACAACGTTGGATTGCCCTTCGCAAACGCACGCGATTTTCCCTCCTCCTCTCCTCGGTAACCCCTGTCACTATTTCCTTCCTTCGCTCTATTCCTGCCATTCTCTCACTCCCACTCCCAGCCTGCTTCTCTGTTACTCTCTCCACCATCACACTATCTCGACTATAAATTCATTCCTCTCATCTTACCATTCTGCTGCCTTTAATCCATTCTCTCCTCTGTCCTCCCTCCGTTATAGGGAGCAGCCTGGGCCCTGAGCTTTCAAGTTGCAAGGCAATCTCCAATCATGCTGG
This sequence comes from Octopus bimaculoides, assembly GCF_046866305.1. Lineage (NCBI taxonomy): Eukaryota > Metazoa > Mollusca > Cephalopoda > Octopoda > Octopodidae > Octopus > Octopus bimaculoides. Next base: position 33,859,909 of record NC_142952.1, on the reverse strand, counting down.
TGGCATTACAAAACCACCCAGTACACTCTGTAAAGTGGTTAGCATTGGGAGGGGCATCCAGCCATAGAAACCATACCAAAACAGACTTTGGAATCTGATGCAGCCTTTCGATTCATCAGTTACTGGTAAGCAGTCCAACACTTGCCAATATGGAAACTGGGCATTGAATAAGGATGATGTGTTTGTGCATGCATATATATATATATATATATATATATATATATATATATATATATATATATGTATGTATGTATCAGGCGACTCCAGGTCATCAGCATCACCTAGGCTCATCACATATTTTGTGTAAGACACGTGCCTGCTTGAAGAATTTCACGTTTTTCCGCTTTATTTCTTGCTCCAAATGGCTTATTTTTTATATCTGGCACTATTTCTTTTTCACCATTTCTAAGTTAAGGCTAGAAAATAAAGCAACCCTGCAAGACACAACTGATCTCTACACACAAATGCACAGAATAACAGCAATCAAATGACAACAGCAGAGTGCACAACAAACATCAGTGATCTGACTGTCACCTGTACTCTTGACAAGAGATGCCAGTTAGACTTTCACACCGACCAGGTTCCTCTGTGTTAGCCTGAGTTGCTGGATAATTTTTCGTTCCTTTAACAATATTGTAGAATGGAAACTTTTCATAGATTGGAATTTAAATCCTAATCTCTATAGAAATTTATTGTTTCAAAAACAAAAAACATTGAATTTGAGATACTTTTAATTTTTACGATTATAGATAAAAACTCTGGGTGTAACTTCTGAGCCCGAGTCAGGCGTGTGTGAACGATGTCGAGAGAACGTCTGCTACGAATGATATTTGTTGACAAAGGGCTTCACTAACACGATCGCCAGACACTGAACGAAAATAAATGAACTGCGACCAGGCTCAATAAAAGGAGCCGGAGTCATTGACTGAAATTACATACTTGAAGTCAGTGTTGGCAGAAATTAAATCGGCTTGCAAATACACGTTCATTTTACTAAATTTATACTCGGGCAAAGCTCTAACAGCCCGAGTGCCGGACTTGCCACTGATATATATATATATATATATATATACTTTAAGTTCGTTTATGGGTAACAATTTTTTGAATATGCATATAAAAGCACCTACTTTATACCACCTACAGCCTAATGATACCAGCTGTAGGTATAACAGGTTTTTGAAGTTACACTGAGCTGTACCGATAAAATGTACGATAAATATACTTTACTACACACACACACACACACACACACATATATATATATATATAAATATATATATGTAGATCTAAACATTCATACATGAATGTAGATATATATATGTATATATACACACACATGTATTTACATGTTCATAGATATGCGAATATTAAACCTTCCCATTAGCAAGACACCAATAGCATTCCACCAGAAGCTATCAAGTGTGCAAAAAACATCCTGTTGTACCACTTAGACATACTGTTGTGTGCATTCAGCAAAGAAGGAGCACTCCCTTGGGACATGAGACTGCAATGCTTTCACCCTGTTCTTGTATGAAGGCTATGGAAGTGATTGCAATGACCACAGAGGAATCTTCTTGGAACGAGACAATTGGGTGTGGCTGCTTGGACACTGACAATTTGACATGGCTAACTGGATTTTCAATGTTTTGGTGACATTACTTTTCAATACTGGAGGCAATGCACGAGAACATGTGTAAGATATACACATTTACAGATAGGGGAGAGAGAGATAGGTTACAATTTATTAACTGGATACAACTGACATAAATACTTTCCTTCTCTTCATATATATTAAGACAAGTATGGTCTCGTATATAAACTGGGAGAGAAGGAATGAGAGAGGGAGAGAGAGAGAAAGGATGAATCATAATTTTCCTCTCCTTATATGCATGAAGAGAAATATACTTACATAAACTGGGAAACCTCAAAATGTCTGATGTCAAAGAAGTCAGCATCAACTCAGCAATGCCAAAATGGCTGTTCCAAAACATATACCCAAGTCCTTTTGCTTAGCATCGTTGGAAAGGTCTTTGCTTGTCCAGTCCCTAAACAGACTGGAAAATCAGTGAAAGGGTATAGTCTGGATATCAGTGTGGATTCAGTCCTGACCGCTGCACTCAGTCCAGCTCCCCTCCCAGGCTGGTGCAAATGAGCTTGTGGACAGCTGAAGGGGACCGTGGAAGCACAATTCAGACCCTGTGTCTAAGGTCTTTGGCAGTTGAACTGGGAGTGGGAATCCATCACAGCCTCGTCTCTGGCCGCCTGTTGGATGTGGTCAAACCTTGTGAGGGATGCGGTGAACTCGTTGGTTGGAGCCACCTCAACCCAGCTAGGTGGTAAATGCCACTGCAAGTACAAATAAGTACACCTTAACGGACATGATTTGCCCTTGACAACTGCATGGAAAATATAGAGTGACAAAACCACTCTGTATTACTTTTGGTGACCTCACAAAGGCTTTGCACCTTGTGGGCAAAGATGCCCTGTTCCAAATTCTTGCTAAGATTTTGGTGCCTACCATTGCTACTCAGGATTGTTCAGTCATTCCACATGGTCATGAAAGGTGTCATCTACTTAAATTGCTTTTCCTCAGACTCCCTTTACAGTGGAGTGAAACAGGGCTGCCTGCTTGTATCTATCCTGTTTAGCATCTTCTTCACTGTTGTCCTGAAGCATACCTTTGGACACATCAACTGACGAAGTTTACCTCTACACAAGATCTGATGGCAAACTTCTCAGCCTGTCTCAAATGAGGGCAAAGACCCAAATATGAAAGATAACTGTCAGAGGCATGCTGTTTGCCAATGATGCATTCATAACCCACTCAGAGGAGCAACTGCAACACCTTAGAAACAACCTCACAAGGGGTTGAGCCTGTCAAAACTTTAACTTAACCATCAGTTTGAAGAAGACAACATTCTGGGCCAGAATCTTGAGCCCTCCACAACCATCTCCATTAACAACTGTGAGCTAGATGAAGTCCATTAGATTATGTACCTCGGCTTCGCCTTCAGAGATACCCTTCTCCAGTGTCTGAGATCAGCAAATGCATTGGGAAAGCCATCTCAATACTAGCGAGAATGTTAATCTGAGCCTTAGAGAACAGTAAGCTACTTATAAACATGCTAAGGTGTACAGAGCTTGCATTGTAAGGATTAGCATCTGATCCACTTGAGCAGTGTCTCAATACATCCCACCTCTGCAGCTTAAGATGAATTTTGAGCACCAAATAGACTTAGGTCACCAACAAGGAGATCCTGGCTTGTGTGTGGTTACCCAGCCTTGTCATCCTGCTTCAAAAATGATATCACCACTGGCCGAAGTTGCCACACAACTGGACTGGACCTGAACCCATGCGGTTGGAGCGGTATTAATGTATATATATGTGTCAGTGTGTGTTGTTGTCAGCATTAAACTCATATCCAAGTAAAGCTAGCAAGTGATTGAGCCGCCTCATCCTGATGGGTGTGAAAGATGTTGGGGCCTGAGGTGGTTGTTCAGGCCAAGAAGAGCCAGTGTATGTATATAATCATAAATATATATTTATGCACAGGAGTGGATGTTTGGTAAGTAGCTTGCTTACCAACTACATGGTTGAGGTTCAGTCCCACTGCATATCACCATGAGCAAGTGTCTTCGACTACAGCCTCAGGCCAACCAAAGTCGTGTGAGTGGATTTGGTAGAGGGAAACTGAAAGAAGCCCGTCATATGTGTGTGTGAGTATTTGTGTGTCTGTTTGTCCCCCCCCCCTACCATCATTTGACAACCGATGTTGGTGTGTTTACGTCCCCATAACTGAAGCAGTTCAGCAAAAGATACCAATAGAACAAGTACCAGGCTTACACAGAATAAGTCCTGGGATTGATTTGTTTGACTAAAGGCAGTGCTCCAGCATGGCTGCAGTCAAATGTCTGAAATAAAAAAGAATAAAAAGAACTATATATGTATGTGTATACATTCTTAACCTCTCATCACCTGGCATTCAGCCACCTTGGTAACCTCACTAATGCTACTGCTTTTTAAAAAGCCCCCAATATGCACTGTAAAGTGGTTTGTGTTAGAAGTGGCATCCAGCTCCTGTTGAACCATTCAACCCATGCCAGTATGGAAAACAGACATAAAAAGCATCCAGTCTACACTGTGAAGTGGTTAGCATTTGGAAGGGCCTCCAGCTGTAAAAAGCCTGCCAAAACAGGCACAGAAGCATGGTGTAGTTTTCTACCTGGCTGTCTCCTGTCAAACCATCCAACCCATGCCAGCATGGAAGGCAGATGTTAAATGATGATATATTTGCATACACATATATGCATGTGTGTATATAGGTTTGTGTGCATTCATATGTACATATATGCATGTGTATGTGTGTATATATATATATATTTATATATATATATATATAACCTCATAATTTTATGTCCATTTTTTCATGTTAATATGGGTCGGATGAATACATTACTGAAGCATTGTGTTATTGTGGGATGCTCTTCCTGTCACTCACTCTTACCTGTACTTCTACATATCTTCAAAGGTGCAAAAACAGCAGGTAACTTTTCAACGGGGTCAATGGCTCTGATGTAACACTGACAGGTTGTGCAGTTGCTTGTCAGCATAACCAGCGCTGTAGTGACTGACTGGTAGGAGAGCTGTTCTGTATGAAAAATGAAAGCAGGCTTCTGGTAGCAGAACCAATTTCTCTTGCAGGAATCTCTTTGAAAATGCTTTTGTGGGTGGATCTCTCAGAAAGTTCTGCACAAATTTGGAATAGTAGAATATATTGCGCAGGTGTGGCTGTGTGGTAAGAAGTTTGATTCCCAACCACATGGTTCCTGATTCACTCTGACAATGTGGCACCTTGGGCAAGTATCTTCCCTAGCCTCAGGCTGACCAAAACCTTGTGAGTGGGCTTGGCAGATGGAAACTGAAAGAAACCCATCATATATATAATGCAAGAGAGTTAGGGGTTGAGGATTCAACCCACTAAGGGATAGTATCTATCCAATATACTGCTGGGAGGGTACCCAATTATTGTTACACTAGTGCTATACCAAGTGTAATAAGTGGGAGTGGGTAAAAGGGGGGGGGGTATGCGTGTGTGTCTGTTAGTCCTCCACTATTACTTGACAGCCAGTGTTGGTGTGTTTACATCCCTGTACCGTAATGGCTCAGCAAGAGACCAATAGAATAAGTATTGGACTTAAAGAATAAGTCCTGGAGTCAATTCATTTGTCTAAAATTCTTCAAAGTGCTGCCCCAACATGGCCACAGCCAAATTGACGATTGAGCAGATTGTGTAATCGTAAACCTACCCACAGTCAATTTATGATATTGGATCAACGTCTCCCAAACTTTGGTGACGGATGTATTTGGCAGTTGCTATGGTGACTGAGAAGCAGTTTTTCCAAGGATAGCACTGCTTTCCTTTTAAGGAAGAAAGATCTAGAAAACCTAGCTTGCCTATTTCTGGAACCAGCCTGCAGCCCCTAATTGTTTTCTCTTTTGTAGGATTCCAATGTGACATCTTACGAATCTACAATGTTCCAAGAAGTTGCATTCTACAATGTGTGTATACAAACACACACACATGCATGTATATATTTGTATACATATATGCATACACGTGTGTATATGTATATATGCACATACACATATAAACATTTATACAGACAAATGTATGTATATACATACATATATGCATATATATGTACTTATATCTATATATATGTATGCACACATGTTCCCCTCCTCCCTGCCATTGTGGTCAGCTTCAAACTGAAGTCTTCTTGTGTTATGTATCTATCTTGTATCTTAGTTGGAATGGTGGAATTGTGTTTGTGTATCTATTTGTCTGTCTGTCTGCCAATTCAGTTATCTTTAGTCGTAGAGCTAAAGTGTCTCTACAAATCTCCAATGCAACACACACACACACACATTAAGAAACCAATACCGGTTGTCAACCGATGGTAGAGGACACACACAGGACAGGCTTCTTTCAGTTTTCGTCTACCAAATCCATTCGCAATGTTTTGGTCACCCTGAAGTTCAAGTGGAAGACATTTACCACCAAGGTGCTGCGCATATACGACACGTATGTCCACATTGTATATTGAACCACTATATATATATATGTGTATATACATATATATATACATATATATAGCCGATAGGGAGGGATTATCAATCCGGACAAAATACTACATAAGCTCTCAGTTGGGGCACACCAGGCTAACAACATTATTCAGATCAGTGAAGAACTCCACGTTTTCTTATAGCAGGTTCCAAGCCTATGGTTGGTTCGTTACAATTCTATATTGTAAATCCGTGGTTGGGCTCCAGACAAACTGGTTTTTACACGGTGATATATAAGGTCAAGGAATAAATAATGGCCCTTACATATTTTTCCCTATATATGTGGTCGGCACAATACTGCAGGCGTTGTTTGATATTTCACTATAAATACAGTGATTTAATTCATGTATGTTATTGTTTAACTGCAGGTCAACTCCGATCAGTTACACCTCTTTCCTCCGTCATGGTGTATCTAGGACTACATTATCTGATGATCTTTTTTGTTTCAAGATGTTACTATTATTTGAATGCAAATGTAGCTGCTATTTCTGCTGGTCCACTAACCACGTAGGTGCTCCCTCTGTGTTTGTTGTTTAGACCCAGGTCATACTTGCTCGAATAGACTTAACACCGAAAGCATTCCAGCTGTGACAATCTCGTCTTTTTATCTTTTAATCTGTATATCTGAGATTGTATTATTGATCGTCGTTTCTCCCCCCCCCCCCCACTCTTGCTTTTAAACAATAATATGTGATTCGGAGGATTTAGCTGCTATTTCATGTCGCTGCATTTACTGCGTAAGATGCCATGTGTGTATGAATATGTCTTTGTGTGTGAATATATTCGTGTATGTCTATGTATATGTATGTCGCAATTAATCTTGGGAATTCTACGCCTCTTTTTAGACTCACAGAGAAGCAGTCCTCGTTGCATACGGGTGTTTGTATGTGCATGTATGTACGCACGTGTACACGCTCATCAAAATTATATATATATATATAGCCTGTATGTGTGTATATGTGTGTGTTTATAAATTATATGTATACTGAAATGTGATTTTAAGCTTTGGGCCCGATTCCAAGTTGACTTATACACCTACAAGCTCACACACACACACACACACAACACGTGCACAGACATACAGACTTTGTCTGCTTCTTAAGAGATGATGTGTTGTAATGAAAGACAGTTTTATCAAGACTGGTTATTTAATCATTTAAAGATTGCACATACACTGTTATGTAGACTTACAAACGGTATATATACACTTACACACACACACACACAAATGCTGTTTTATACATATATACACTTGCTCATTTACTGCGGGAGACCGAGAGAGCATTCACTCAATCTATTTAACACATTGTCTTAATTAGAGTTTGTTAAATTTTTGCATTTGTAAAATATTGTGTGAATTTCCACACGCCAGAAGAAGAGAGTGTGTATACAGACACTTTCACACCACTTACCCTCTCCCCTTCTCTCTATTTCTATCTGTCTATCTATCTATCTATCTCTATCTATCAGTCTGTCTGTCTGTCTATCTATCTATCTATCTGTCTACCTCTATCTATCTGTCTGTCTGTCTGTCTGTCTGTCTATCTATCTATCTGTCTGTTTGTCTGTCTATCTATCTATCTACATACATACATACACGTACAATAAATACCCAGCTATTTTGGTAAATGCAGTACACATGTGTTATGTATATTGTTTATATGTGTCTATATGTTTATGTGTATGTATGTACACCCTTAAAACTAGGAACTCTATGCGATGTATATATGCATTTGCATGTGTATGCGTTTATATATTATTCGGTTGTAATGTTATACAAGTGACTCGAAGGACCAGAGTTTCGGGCATTCCACTTTTCAAACTGTATATATGTGTGTGTGTGTGTGTATATACATATGTATGTCTGTGTGTGTGTGTTTAAATATATATATATATATATATATATATATATATATATATATATCTTAATATATAAAGCTGAAGTTGTGTGTCTGTGTGAAGCCTTTTTGAAAGTTTATAGAAATCCACATTTTCCACTTTTTCGTAAAAATTTTTACATCAATGGAATTTTCTCGATCTGAACTTTCCAGTGCAGTAATTAGATTTTTAAAATTCCGTTTACTTTGTGTGATTTAAGGGAGATTTGGCTGTTGTTTCTAGCAACTTTTATATCTTCCCTTCTACCTGGGACAGCGTTCTTACACACGCGCTCAACAGAGAGAGAAAGTGATACATACAACGTTATAGATTAAACTTTCTTCTCAGTATTCTTTACCTATTTTTCATAACATTGATACGTAAAAACACACACAACCACACATACGTAATCTGTGACAACAACATACACATTGCTCCCGTTCTCTATCTCCCCCTCTTCCTCTCTTCCTCTCTCTCTCTTGCAAACGTATACACGTGCAAGTAAACACAATCATTCACGTTCGTCAATGTGGCATAACTACAGAGTTGTACCCACCGACTTTGGAAGGCCATAACTTTCAGAAAAATGAATATTTTTTAATGAAATTTTCTATGCATATATTATTTATTATGTAGATTCAAAAACATTGTTATTATTAAATTTATGCATTTCTAATCAATTTGGAGATACTTGTTATCGAGTTGCAGATTTTTAACAATGCATTTGGTGATTATTTACTTTATTTCTTGGGCAAAATTTACAACTTAGAATAAAAGAATAAAACTATTATTTCATTCAAAAATTGATGAGCTTTGTTTTTAGTGATGACTTGAAATGGTAAATATTTTTTCTAACTGTATTTGCTTGAAAAAACATACTTTTCTTTATATTAAGCAATTCATTATAATTACTTTTACGATGTGCCTAAATAAAAACCATCGTTATAGATCAGCATTTCTCAACCTTTTTCGCGATTTGGCTTCCCTTGGATATTGAAAAAATTTATTTCGGCTCCCTTGTGTTCATGAAAAATTTAATCCAGCTTCCCATGTATCTGAGATAGACCGGCCGGCCCATGACAAATCTGACAAAAGGGGGGACCCACAGAACTACCAGCTCACGAACTGCATCTGAAAGTTGGCACGCCAATTATGCTGCTAAGGAATTTAGATGCTCCAATAATGTGCAATGGTATGTGGATGATTATCAAAAAATTGTGCTCCCGAGTTCTGTAGGCAACAATCTTGAATGAACCGGCCGCTGGCTAAGACATACTTATAATTCCCATGTCCCTTACCCACTCCGATACGACCTACAAGTTTAAACAGATGCAATTTCCCATCAAACTCTGCTTTCCCATGACAATCAACAAGGCGCAGGGACAATCAGTGCAAACGGTTGGTTTGAATCTGACAGATCAAGTATTCTCACATGCACAACTGTATGTTGGCTGTCTCCAGGGTCTTTCTATTTGTGCACCTGAGGAAAGGACAAAGAATGTTGTCTCCCAAGAGGCACTTTAATGATAACAACGGCAACTTCAACTGCTCCAATTTCAACTCCGCAATTTTTTCATCGTCCTGTCAGCCCACGTAAGTCTAGTCTTGCTTTGCTCTCCTTACTAACTCACCATGGCATTCTTTTTTTTCTACCAAGATCCGTCACCCAAACACCACTTCGTATCCACTTCTTCCTCTTTTTAATGTCTTCGTTTCTCTCTTCGCATCGCTCTCTGACCGGGTGAAACCGGACTTAGCTGCTAGTATATATATATATATATATATATATATATATATATATATATATATTACTTGCATACATACGTACGCACAGACATACAATTTATAATTCTTACTAAATTAACTTGTTTCACATTTCCCTTTCAATTCCTTCTCTTTCTGCTACTCACCCTCCCCTCTCCCTTCCTCCTACTTCATTGTATTTCCATCCTCCTCCTCTCACTATAATCTTAATGTCTTATCTACACTTAGAACCGATTGCTTTCGCTTTTTTTTTTGTTTTTGTTTTTGTTGTATATTTATGTTGGTTGAGACCTGGTGGTGTTGTGTTGTTAATCACTGGGTGATGGCTGCGGCTGTTGTTTGGCGAAGATTTGACTGCTATTTCTAGCAGGTCGTCGAGTAACCTCATAGATCATGCAGGGACAACCTTTTTCGAGAAACGGGTCGCACGAGACATTGCTTCTCATTAGGCTCGTGGCACTACTTAAAATAAAAAAAATCAAGGTAATCTTTCATTAGGCGTGCCGTTCAAAACGCCCTGCGGGCCGCAGGTTGCCCGTGACTGATGTAGAGTCTCCCACATTGTTGTTGGTGGTGTTGAAATTACTGTTTTGTTACTTATTAGGGAAAGAGCTGCCAATTATGAGGTGGTGGTGTTTTGTCTAGTTGGTAGGGAAGAGTAGTGGTGGCAGTGGTGGCGAAATGGTAGTAGCAGTAGTGTTTTTTTTTTTTGGTAGTGGTAGGGTTGCTGGAATTACAACATGGTGAATTATATAGGTGCAGGCGTGGCTGTGTAGTAAGACGCTTGCTTCCCAATCATGTGGTTCTGGGTTCAGTCCCTCTGCGTGGCACCTTGGGCTCTCAGGTCGACCAAAGCCTTGTGAGTGGATTTGGTAGACGGAAACTGCAACAAGCCTGTCGTATATATATATATATACGCCTGACTGGCTCCCATGCCGGTGGCATGTAAAAAGCACCCACTACACCCTCGGAGTGGTTGGCATTAGGAAGGGCATCCAGCTGTAGAAACATTGCCAGATCAGACTGGAGCCAGGTGTGGCCTTCTGGCTTCCCAGACCCCAGTGAAACCATCCAACCCATGCCAGCATGGAAAACAGGCGTTAAACGGTGATGATGCTGATGATATATATATATATATATATATATATATATATATATATATATATATATAGTAGAGGCTATAGTAGAAGACACTTGCCCAAGGTGCCATGCAGTTGGACTGAACCCAGAACCATGTAACTGGGAAGCAAATGTCTTACAACACAGCCACTCCTGTGCATGTATATTTCTATTTAACCATCGTCCCTCCTTGTTGACATCGATGCTCCAATGTCTCTTTAAGCCAGGATGCCCCTCATGATAGCAACCACCCTTTGAGAGTGTACTGGGCACATTTTTCATGTTGCACCAGCATCAGTGATGTCACCTGGCAACTTGCATTTAAGGCCCCTGGAAAAAATGGGAGAGAGTGAGTGTGATGATTACGGGCAAGATGATGCGAGAAACAAATTTGTAGCTGTGAGAGGATGGGGGGGAGTGAGAAAGTAGAGGTTATTAGAGGAGGGTGTATGAAAGGGACGGAGAAGGGATTTAGTGTCAGGGGTTAGAGAGAGAGGGAGACAGTGGTAAGAATGATGAGATGGGGTGCATAGAGAGGGATCCAGGACTGTCCCATACAGAGGCAGTGATAGGTGACCAAGACCTTTGGCGATATACCGTGCTTGAGAAAACCTGTCAAGCCAAGTGAGATCATAGTTGTGGCCGATGCCGGTGTCACATAATTGGCACCTGTGCCAGTGGCACATAAAAAGCACTTGCTACGCTGTTGGAGTGGTTGGTGTTAAGGAGGGCATCCTGCCATAGAGATCATGCCAAATCAGATCGATTCCTTATGCAGCTCCCTAGCTTATCAGTTTTCAGTTAAACTGTCTGACCCATGCCAGCATGGAAAACAGATGTTAAAAGATTGTGTGTGTGTGCTCGGTTGGTAGTAAGGAAACGTACAGAGTGTTTCAATGTATCTTTTTTTTTTTTACATGGATGATTGTATACGTAATACATGTCAATGTAAGTTTGTGTGTCACCACTTCTACTGCTTTGCTTCTGTTCTTGTGCCATCATGTTCATTCTTGCCTCCTCACAGAACTTTAAGCTGGGATCGTGACTATAATATTCTTTGTGTATGTTTGATGTATTGTCTCTCACTACTTCCCAAGCTCTCCCTTCTATACTATACCTATCACTTTCACTCTATCCTTTTTAGCGACTCTCCTTATTCTCTCCTTGGCTATCTCTTCCTCTCCTACCACTGCTGTGGCTTCACTCACCCTCTCCTCAGTGAATCATTCACTCATCTTGAGTTTTCACCCCAGTTTCCCCACTCTTGGCTGAAGCACTCAAGCAACAGAACATTCCACTCTACAGTCCGTATGATAAATACTATATTCGACAATCCATATAACAAATAAACTCTACCAATTTCTCCATCTTTATATTGATTGATCGATTGATCTTTCCATGACGTGGACACCATCAATAGTTTCTTCTTTTCCACTTCCTACCCTAAGGTCTTGTAATAAAACCATAATCTGTTCTTCAGAACCCATGATAAAAGATTTCTCTGGCTCAACAAACCAGTTAAGATTTTGGCAGCTGAGCAAACCAGTTACTAAAAATTTTGGCAGCTCACCACTCTATATGTGTATATCTGTCTGTATGTCTATATGTATGTATTTATATGTGTATATCTAAAGGTATATGTGTGTATATGTACATATATATGTGTATTTGTGTGAATATATGGGTATGTTGTTATGTTTGATACACCATCTCCTTTCTACACTCCATGTAAGTATTGATTTTGTGTGATTGATTGTCTATATCTTTGATTGGGAGGGGGGGGTGTATGTGACTGTCTGTATGTCTGGTTGTGTATGAACACAGGTTGGTCAGCGATTCACTGGACACTGTTGTCGAACATAATCAGCCTAGTGTTGCGACATCATCTTGATAATAACAGGGTTGGTTTGGTCTCTGCGTTGTATGTGGAACAGTATTTATAGTTCTTATATAGTACAACCCTAGGTCAGATGCTACCAAGTGTACCTGTGATTGAAGATATCTTAGTTATGACCATCCAGCCTTGTTTTTCTCTGATTTATAGTATTTCTATATTTCTAGTGATTCAAGTTCCTTTTGATATATAGTAGGGGGCATCATTTGAGGTGATGCAGCTGAGGTTTCTATCAGGTCAGGTGACCCTCTTGAGGCTCCCTTGTGTTGTGGAGGTGGGGGACCAGAAGCAGTGAAGGCTGTGTATATGAAGGGGTGCTGAAAAGTTCTTAGCTTTGGGTTAATGAAAATACAGGAGGATCAGTTAATTATGATTTCCTTCAACACTCTCCCCTCTCAAATTCGCATACTTATTGCAGTGGTCCTTCAGTTTTTCTAAGCCCTATAAAAAGAACTCAGCGGGTTGGGCCTCCTACCAGGCCTTTTGCAAAAGCCTTGAAGCTGGGAACTTTTCAGCACCCCCCCCTCCTACCTAGAATGGTAGGTAGATGTTCTTTAGCACCATAATGTCTTTGTGTGTTTATAGAATTTGGTTCTTCAGCTTTCTTCTTTTCGTTCTTCAGAAGATTTTCTTGTTCATCAGCTTCTGATAGTTTTGCATCTTCAACCACCATCTTCAGTTCTTCCTTCCCTGTTTAACATTATTTCCATATAAATTGGTCTCAAATTTTGACACAAGCCCAGCAATTTCAGGGATGCAGGGCAAGTCGATTACATTGACCCCAGTATGCAACTGTTACTTATTTTATCAACTCTGAAAGGATGAGATGCTAAATCGACCTCAACAGAATTTGAACTCAGAATGTAAAGACAGACGAAATGTCGCTAAGTCACATTGCCCAGCGTGCCAATGGTTCTGCCAGTAAGCTGCCTTATACGTCCATATAAATTAACTGAGGGCATTGATAAATGACTGAGACCTTTGGCGTCTCACGGAGGCAGTAACAGGGAACCAAGACATTTGGTGATAGGCTGTACTTGAGAAGACTCGTCGAGCCAAGGGAAGATGTTGTGGCTGATGCTGGTGTCACGTAACTGGCACCCTGCTGGTAGCACATAAAAAGTACCCATTACACTCTTGGAGTGGTTAAACATTAGGAAGGGCATCCAGCCATAGAAGCCTTGCCAAATCAGATTGGAACCTATGCTGGTGTGAGATAGGTGAAGACATAATCACATCTCAGTTTTGGAGAACTCTTCTTTCTAGAGATTGTCTCCCCTTCTCATTTGGAGTTGCTACGATGTGATTGTTCTAGTGATTGCTCTACCTTCTCTGGAAGTGGAGATAATTTCAAGAAATCAACAATTTATATTTAGTGATGGGAATCACACACACACACACACACACACACACACACACACACACACACACGTAAATACATATAATTAATATAGTTTATAAGCATGCTCATATGTACACACACACACACACACACACACACACACATACGTATCCCTATGTACATATGTGTGTGTCTTATGGCATCTTCTTGTGTAGTTGTTACCTTGTTAAATTTCAATTCCTCTCCCTTACAAGCCAGTCAGTCAGGGAACCTTCATGTTGGTACTAGACTTGCTAGAAAATGCAGCTGAATCAACTAGGAAACTGGAAACATTGGGTAATATCATCAGTGGTACAGTATAAGTGTAAAAAAGATATGGGCAGTCACCTTAAGCATGTTTACAATCATAGATCTGCTTTGTAAAGACTAACTCGAATTTAAACCTCAACACAGCAGCTCTATGTATGTGCACACGCGTGTGAGTCTGTGTCTGTGATTCATTTTCAGTATTCTGCAGAAACATATCTGGCCATGGAGGAAATATTATCTTCCTTCCAAGCATGTGAGATTTGGTGACAGGAAGAGCATCCAGCTGTAGAAAATCTGTTTCACTGAACGCTGTCCAACTTCTGTGAGTATGGAAAAGTGGATGTTAAAATGCTGTATCATCATCATCATCATCATCGTTTAATGTTCGCTTTCCATGCTCGCATGAGTTGGATGGTTTGACATGGAGCTGGCTAGCAGGGAGCTCTCCAGACTCCAACTGTCTGTTGTGGCATGGTTTCTATGCTGTATATAGGAGTAGAAATATAGGATAAACACAGCATGCAGTTTATCCCATTTGTCTCTACACACGTTTTGCCATTGTGGCTATTTGCACCTTCAGCAATGGGTGTTCATAAAGCAATTGGATGCAAATCCACAACAGTTCAGTGAGGGGACAATTTTATTAAATTCTTAACCCAGGACTGTGGCAGTTATACATCAAACTGTATATGCAGATAGGAACTATCCGAAATAAGGAGGGAAACATTCATATAATAGTTGCTTTGCACAAGGAACTCTAATATAAACTTATGTTTATCCTTATTTCTTATATGTTTAATCTGCACTTCACAGGTAGTAATACTACTCAGTATAAAAGTTACTTAATAACTATACAGGAAGCAGACTGGATTAGGATAATCTATGTAGCACTCTAAACCTAACAGCAGCCATCATACATCTATTTGTGTACGCCTAATTTCTACTATATATATATATATATATATTGTAGTTAGTTTTATATATATATATATATATATATATATATATATA
This sequence comes from Octopus bimaculoides, assembly GCF_046866305.1. Classification (NCBI taxonomy): domain Eukaryota; kingdom Metazoa; phylum Mollusca; class Cephalopoda; order Octopoda; family Octopodidae; genus Octopus; species Octopus bimaculoides. The sequence goes on along the minus strand of NC_142952.1, from coordinate 33,844,465 downwards.
TATATATATATATCCACATGTGATGAAAGATTTCTAGACAATGGACATAAAATAAAACATTGCTTGACAATCGATGCTAGTGCCTTTACATCCCCATAACTTAGCGGTTCGGCAAAAGAGCCCGATAGAATAAGTACTAAGTTTACAAAGAATAAGCCTGGGTCAATTTGCTTGACTAAAGGCGGTGCTCCAGCATGGCCACAGTTAAATGACGGAAACACGTAAAAGAATATACATTTATATATTTAATGTGATTACATGACCAGTTAGACTATCAGATGTTGCACATCACTGGTCACAGTGCACTTTCCATTATTTAATGACACCATCCTTCTGGTTAGACCAACAATCCCCAATCTCAGAAGGCTAGTCCGTCACAGGGTGAACCATTTACAGCTGAGTGGACTGAGCTACATGAAATGAAGTGTTTTGCTCAAGAATACAGGGTGTCCACAAAGACTGGGTACATTATATTATTTTATTTAATTGCTTATGCTATGATTTTATTTGCTCCATGTACCCAGACTTTGTGGACACCCCGTACAACACACAGCCCATCTGGGGAA
>NC_142952.1:33786399-33838899 GCF_046866305.1 Octopus bimaculoides | reverse complement strand
AGGGAAACAATGGTATGTTGGTTAAAAATCGGTTAATCCATATTCTTTTCTACTGTAGGCACCAGGCCTAAAATTTTTAGGGAAGGGTCCAGTCAATTAGATCGACTCAATATGCAACTGGTATGTAATTTATCAACCACAAAATGATGAAAGGCAAAGTCAACCTCAGTGGAATTTGAACTCAGAACATAAAGACTGACAAAATGCCGCTAAACATTTTGCAGTGTCTGCTAATGTTTCTGCCATCTTGCCACCTTATCGTTAGCATGCTGGGCAAATGCTTAGTGGTATTTTGTCCATCTTTATGTTCTGAGTTCAAATTCCGCCAATGTCTACTTTGCCTTTCATCCTTTTCGGGTCAATAAAATAAGTACCAATTCAACACTGGGGTTGACATATCCCCTTCCCTCCAAATTGCTGGCCTTGTGCCAACATTTGAGATTATTATTATTATTATTAATATTATTGAGGTGGCGAGCTGGCAGAATCGTTAGCACGCTGGGCAAAATGCTTAGCAGTATTTCGCCTGTCTGTATGATCTGAGTTCAAATTCCGCTGAGGTCGACTTTGCCTTTCATCCTTTCGGGGTCGATAAATTAAGTACCAGTGAAATACTGGGGTTGATGTAATCGACTAGTTCCCTCCCCACCAAATTTCAGGCCTTCTGCCAAAACTTGAAACCATCATTATTATTGTTATTATTATTATTTCTTCTTCTGTTGTATTACTTTTCATATCTCCTCCCTGTGTCTTTCTCTTATTCCCCCACCCTCCGCTCTCTCTCATTTGAATATGACTCCATCTGGGATCGACCTTGTCTCTTCTCTTCACCCTTTTGCATTGGCAGTGGAGGTGGTGGTAGCGGAGGGTGGGGATGGGGGGGGGCAAAATGAATACCTGTAATATATTGAGGTCGGTTGATTCAGGTGTTTTCTTGTGCACAACAGTCACTTTGACTAAAAAAAAAAGAAAAAACAAACCAAAAAAGCCTTTATCAAGTTCATGACTGTTTAGCAACCAACTACCATTTAAGGTGATGTGTGTGTGTGTGTGTTGTCTTCGGTGCTACTGTACCTAATACTCACCCCCACCCCCCTTACTACCTATCTACTATTCTGCTGTAGCTGCTGGTGCTGTACTTGCAACATTATCCTCTTCCCCCTCCCCCTCTCCCTCATCACTCATCGATGCACTCTCCTGCACTATCAACGGCTGCTGTTGTTTATGTTGTTGTCGATGTCGCCGTCGTTGCTGCCTCTGTTGATGTTGTCAATATTTACTGTTGTTGTATTGTTTTGTTTTTTGGTTTTTTTTGATGTTGTTTAGCCCCAGGTCAGTTTTCAACCAGGCAGACCCATTCCAGTTGTGGCCATCCTGTGTTTTTACCACCTGTAGGGGCCACCTTATTTGATACATCAGCTGCTGTTTCTAGCACGTCAAAAGATGACAGACACTTATGTTATTTAACCCTGGGCTAACTGTGATCAAGTAAACCCATGATTAAAGGCATTCCACTCATGACCATCTTACCTTTTCTTTTCAGGGAGGGGTATGTTGGATACCACATTATCTAGTTTGCTTATTTAAGACAGCAGGGTTGGATCTGAGGGAGGTTTGACTGCCATTTCTAGCAGATTGAACAACCACGTAGAGGTAGAGGCTCTATTGTTTGCTTGTTTTACTGTTGTTGAAATCATTGTTTTTGTTATTATTGACAATGGAGAAAACATCATTCTGACATATTTAGAAATCATGTCTTGCAGTTGGCTATTTATCTATGATGTAATTCTGTCTGTGTGTAGGTTTTTCACACACACACACACATTCTTAAATACAAATACACATCACTTACATGCATTCGTCTTTTTCTCTAATGATAATAATAATAATAATAATAATGGGCACAAGGCCTGAAATTTTGGGGGAGAGAGCTAGTCAATAACATCAACCCTAGTATGCAACTGGTACTTAATTCATTGACCCCCAACAGGAATAATAATAAGAAGAAGAAGAAGAATGTACATTATTTACATTTGACAGATATTTGTCCTCATCTTGTTTGTTGTTAACACAAAATATCCATCAAATGTAATTAATGGACGTAATTCCTCACCTCTTAAATATAGAACTGTGTAATAATAAGGGTTTCAAATTTTGGCACAGGGCCAATAGTTTTTGAAGGGAATGGGGTGAGCCGATTACATCAACCCCAGTGCTTGACTAGTACCTTATTTTATCAACCTCGATAGAACGAAAGGCAAAGTTGACACCGGTGGAAATTGAACTCAGAATGTCAAAACACACACACACAGCGCTGCTAAGCATTTTGCGCGATACATTAACAATTTTGTCAGCTTACCTTTTTATAATAATAATATCATACATATGAACAAGGACAATGTTTATTATATATACTGATGTACAGAGGTGTAGACTACTGGTATAGCGTAACTTATATATACACATGCATTTGTATATTGTCCATTTTCCATGCTGGCATGGGTTGTATGGTCCACATATCTATATATACACACACATACACACGCATATGATATTACAATATATAGTGATATACAAGGATGTTCAGGGCATGCATATATATATATATATATAGAGGGGCAGGCATGGCTTTGTGGTAAGAAGCTTGCTTCCCAACCACATGGTTCTGGGTTCAGTCCCACTACATGGCACCTTGGGCAAGTGCCTTCAACTTTAGCCTCAGGCTGACCAAAGCCTTGTCAGTGGATTTGGTAGATGGAAACTGTGAGAAGCCTGTTCAATGTGTGTGTGTGTATCTGTATATATATATATATATATATATATATATGTGTGTGTGTATACACATAGGTTCTTAGAATAATAGTAGTATTTATTTTATTTAACTTCCAGAGCAATTATGATGAAACTGTCCTATCATCAACGTACTACCCCTGTGACCATCCTGCCTTGTTTTCAAACTATCAATCCAGGACTACAATGTGTCCAATTTTTTATTTTTCTTCGTTAAGATGGCACTGTGTAGCTTGAGGGGAATTTGGCTGCTATTTCTGACAACCCCTCCTTCGTTTTCTATTTTGTATCCTATGGTCTTTTGCTCTTTATATAGTCAATGTATATAGAACAGATTTGCCCCGGGTCAATATTTGTAGTGTGTGCATGATTTCTAGTATACGGTAGTCATACGCATCAAAGTATGCTGAAGTATATACACAGTGTGTATGTGTATAGTGTAATTAGTTATGACAATATATAGTGCAGCTGTGTGTATTATGACAATATATAGTGTGTATACTATTTGTAGGAGTGCTCTCTCTCTCTCTCTCTCTCTCTCTCTCTCTCTCTCTATATATATATATATATATATATATATATATATATATATATATATATATATATATATATATGTACACACACATATATATATGTATATATTATATATCTTGAAGTATATGTAAGGTATACTTGTTGACTGTTTGTACTATTTTTGATGGTACTGCAGTTGTTGCTGCTACTACTACTACTACTACTGCTGCTGCTGCTACGAATATATGCACTGTACACCTGTTCTAATGTAAATCTATATATATATATATATATAAAGATATAAACACACACACACACACACTATTGCTGTTAGTGATACTCCTATTATTCCTGCTGTTACAACACAATTCCATATATATATATATGTATATGTATATATATATATATATATATATATATATATATATATATATATATATATATTCATATATATATATACATACATACACACAGTTACCATTGTTGGTACAAATATTACTGCTGTTTCTGTTACACACACACACACACACACACACACACACACACCACTCTAACTATTACCGTTAGTGATGCTATTATTGCTGTTGGTGCTACCACTACCCTACCACCATCACCACCACCACCAACAACAACTCTGCTATTATTACACAATGGTATCATTATTCCATCTACCTTCAAACAACAACCATCTGTAACCTTTTGTAATGATGGCAGTGGAGCTGTTGTGCTGATAGCAATAATCCTTTCTGTCATTGGCACAAGGCCTGAAATTTTGGGGGAGGGGACTACGCGATCATACTGACCCCATTGTTTCACTAGTACTCAATTTATCGACCCTGAAAGGATGAAAGGCAAAGTCGACCCCAGCAGAGTTTGAACTCAGAATGTAGTGGTGGGCGCTAAGCATTTTGTCCAGCACACTAACAATTCTGCCAACTCACTACCTTTATAATAATAATAATAATAATAATAATAATAATAATAATAATGGTTTCAAATTTTGGTAAAAGGCCAGCAATTTTGGGGGACAAGATAAGTCGATTACATCAACCTCCAGTGCTCAGCTGGTACTTATTTTATTGACCCAGAAAGAATGTAAGGCAGAGTAGACCTCAGTGGGATTTGAACTCAGAACATGAAGTTGGATAAAATTTCACTATTTTGCCCAGCATACAAACAATTTTGCCAGCACACTGCCTTAACCCTTTTGTTACCATATTTATTTTTGAGATGCTCTGTGTTTCTTTCAATTAATTTTAAATATAACAAAGAATTTAGTAAAATGACTTAGTTATCATTAAGCTGGTGTTGGGAACATAAATTGTGACTAAGTTTTGGTGGAAGATTTTAATTCAAAACTTATGGAAACAAGACATTTCTACTACAGAGCCAGAGCTGGTTTCAGCCAGGCTGGTATCGAAAGGGTTAATAGTAATGATATTAATAAATTTTAGTACAAAGCTAGGAAGATTGAGAGGAGAAGGTAAGTGTATGCCACTGACTCTAGTACTTGACTGGTACTTTATCAGCCCTTAAGCGATAGAAGGCAAAGTTGCCTTCAGCAGGATAATGTCTTCTGATAAAAATACAAAGTCAGCAATCCATGCTCCAATCCATGGTAGACACTCATTCATGAACTGCTTGGAAACATGCCAAGTCACTAGGTACACAAACGGGTTGCACAGGACATGGTCCATAACATTTCAAAGTCACGTATGCGCACAGAAGGCTTCAGGCTCCAATCTGATCTGGCAGTGTTTCTACAGCTGGATGCCCTTCCTAACACCAACCACTCCGAGAGTGTAGTGGGTGCTTTTTTACATGCCACTGGCACAGGGGCCCGAGGAGGCTGGCAATGACCACAATAGGTTGGTGCCAGTCAAGGCAGTGCTGGCATCGGCCACGTTCAGATGGTGCTTTTGATGTACTTGACTCAATAGGTCTCCTCAAGCACAGCATGTCACCCTACGATCCAAGGTACTTTTGAGTGGGCTGGGGCTGGTTATGCGACACTGGTGTAGGTTCCAACTGTGAACTCACTATATTATTAGCATTATCCAGTGTTTGAGAATAAAATTATTTCCTTATCTTTCAATACATCTTAATGCTTCTAAAAGCAAACTTCGTTGACTTTCAACGTAAGTTGAATTTAACGTATGATAGCGTCTTAAAAAGACAATATATTTCAACAGAAATATCGCAAAGAAAGGGTTAATACTAGCCACACAACTTCATTCCCTGTTTGCTGTGGTTGTCCCTTAATATAGATAGATTCCGCAATAAACTCTTGACACACCTTTTAAGCTTGATTAGAATGGAAGACAGGCATTGAATTGGCAAAACTGTTAAAATGTTTGGCGATATGTTTTTACATTTTGAGTTCAAATCCTGCGGAAGTCAGAGCTTAAAACCGAAAATAATACAGCACCAACCAAAGTAATAGTCCTCTCTCCAGCTGCCAGGTCATTGACATTTTACAATGACAAGTAGTTTTGTCATTCTTTTGGGAATCTTCAGACTGAAAATTTAAAGCGTACAAGTATTGTTTATTACTTTAGAGAAATGTGTGTTGTATGAAGCCTCCTTTTAATAACAATAATCAGAAGAGGTCAAGATTTGTCTGTATGTGTTTGTGTCTACTGTAAATGTGGATGTGCACAGAAAGCCATCCATAGGTGTTTGTGGTGAGAACCACAGAACTGTGTCATCTGTGATGGCTGTATGTGTTATAAGTCGTTCATTAGTAATTGATGAATGTACTGGGTTTTAGCTGACCATGCCATCAACAGTCATGTCTGTTTATAGCAGCACTGACGCCACATTGGCTCAGCCATAAATCTCCAAAATCAAAGGGAAAGGTTGACTCCAAGAAGAGTAATTATCTTTCCTCGTCTTCTCTCTCTCTCTCTCTCACTCTTTCACCTACTTACTTACTCTTACTCTCTCTGTCCTCTCTCTCTCTTATTCTTCCTTTCACACCTCTCTCTGTCTCTTATCCTCTTCCTTACCCCTTCCTTCTCTCTTATCCTCTTCCTCTGTCTTATCCTCTTCCTCCTCTCTCATCCTCTTCCTCCCTCTCTCTTATCTTCTCCCTCCCACTCTTTCTGTCTCATTCTCCCTCCCTCCCCTTCTGCCTTCTCTCTTATTCTTCCTCTCCCCTCACCACCTCTCTTGCTACCTCCACTCCCCCTTGCCTTACCCCCCCCACCCACCCATGCACTGTCTTTCCCTGACCTGACTCTTGTGTTTGGCCTAAAACATTACCCCAAGACTTCTCTCCCTCCTCACCAAACTAATTCATCCCATTTTTCGTGAACCTTTCATGAAACTAAAAGACTGGTTTGCTTTAGTCGGGTGTTTATTTATTCAGAGGAACTTATTGGTGAAGCGGTGATTCCAGTGATAAGTAGGGGGAGAAGAAATGACTGACTCATTCCTAGTCACTCGCAGTGAGTTTGTTAAATGAATTATTAATCCTGGTGTTATTTTAATCCAAAGTCATGATTGAACGACTTTATTGTTAAAGATCTCAATAACTTGAACAGCCATTGTTTTTTTTATTCATGGTGGTGCTCCAGCATGACCACAACCACATGGCTGAAACAAGTAAAAGAGTACCTAGGACTACATCAATGTGTCCTTTCTCTTATAAGAAAGAAGGGTGTTGTTTGAGGTACATTTGTTAGCTATTTCTAGCAGGTCAAGTAATCATAAAGCCCCCCCCCCTCCCACTTCCCTCAACATTGACCCCAGTTTGATATTGTACTGGGGTGGTTATGGAATTGGGGTTTAACTGGGTTTATATGGTTTAGCAATTCTTAGTTACATATTTCTGTTTTGAATTCAAATCCTGCTTGTGTTGACTTCATTCTTTCATCCTCCTGGGGCGGGTGGGGGGGGGGATCAATGAAAGGAGTATCAGTCATGTGGTGGAGACAATTTCATTTGCCTGTGCCATTCTGCAAACCTTGTCACCTTATTTCCTCCTCAGAAACCATTATTACCTCTGCCTTAGCAAAAGCTGGGGCTATTGTTTTCAGTGATGTTTGTTTGTTCATTTGTTCATGGACAAGATATCTCAAGAATCGCTGGATGGATTCTGATGAAACTTTCAGGGATGTTTGGCCTCGTGACTGGCACGAACTGAGTAGATTTTGGGACCAGACAAGGATTCTGGATTATTTTTCCTGGTTTTTTACTTAAGAGCAGTCAGGTTCATTTTTAGTATTCTTGTTTGTGAGAGCAGTCGAGTTTATTTCAGATATTCTCATTTTAAAAATCATCTCCGGCTAATTGTTGAGTGGACATTGGTGTTGCCTTGGCAGAGGTTTGCACTCTCTGAGTGCTCTTGTTGTTATCATTATTATTATTAAGGTGAGCTGGCAGAGACATTAGCACACCAGGTGAAATGCTTAGCGGTATTTCGTCTGTCTTTACATTCTGAGTTCAAATTCCACCGAGGTCAATTTTTGCCTTTCATCCTTTTGGGGTCAATAAATTAAGTACCAGTTGTGTACTGGGGTTAATCTAATCGACTGCCATTATCGCTGTTTAATGACTTTTTCCTTCTACTGTCACAGCTTATTTGTTAATAGCACAAAACTTGTTGTTTCTACAGCAATTTGTACAGGTTTGCACTTCAGGATGTTGTTGTGGTGTTTTTAAGATGTCCAACCATAGTATAGACTTGATCCAGTGAACTTATGATCCAAGGGGGTTTCGTCCATGACCATTCCGTCCTAATGTATCGAAGACTACATTTTGCAATATAATCTGATAGAGAAATGGTTGTTTTTGATTATCTGCAACACAGTTCTAATTGAGCAGATTCCAGCCTTGCCCATCCTGTCTTTTGTTGTGTCTAGGACTATAATAGTTCAGTGTGTCCTTGCTGGTTTCAGATGGCTGGGTGTGATTTGAAGAAATTTCATTGCTATTTCTAGCAGATGGAATGATCACTGTTATTTCGGGAAAGATGAACAGCCATGTATATAAACTTCCTCCTAACCTGTTGATGTCATTGCTGTTATTTAGCCCTAGGCTGGCACTCACTCGTTAGACTTATGACCCCATCCCCTGTTTATTTTCCAGACAATCTTTATCTCGGTACATTACACAATGTGCCCTTCATTAAAAAAAAGAAAAAAGGAAGAAAAAAAACCAAAATAGGAGGGGTGGTTGCCTGTTGTTTCTGGCAGATCAAGTAACCACATCGAGGCTCCCTCATTATCTCGGTATTCGTTTTATCTTTGGACTTAGTAGGAGTTGCCAAGAAATGGAGGTTGGAGTCAGGAAAAAGGTGGGGTGGCTGATGAGGATTTTGGGCGAGGTGGGGGGGCAGGCAAGAGAGAGAACAAGACTGCTACACACACACACACACACACATGCTGCTTTTATTTTATTCTGTTCTTCCCTTTTGTTTTCCTTTCGAAATTCCTCCTACAGAGAGAGATTATTTTTGGAAATTTCAATAGTCTCGTCTCCTCCTCGTCTCATCTCGTCTCTTCTCAGTGTGTAAAACTGCCTCTTTTTGCTACCCCACCCTCCCCACACTGCTCCTCCTTCTTTTGTTGCTCTCTCTCTCTCTCTCTCTCTCTCTCTCTCTCTCTACCTCTACCTCTACCCTTCTTTTCATTCAGTCTCTGCCTCTCATCCTCTCAAACACTGTTGCTTCGCTCCTTTTCTATTTTTCACAGATGCTTTGCTAAGCTTCAGTCAATAATAATAATAATAATAACAGTACTGATAATAATAATAATAATAATAATAATAATACCATGACTAATGGTGGTAATGTTTAATAGAGGTAATTAGCCAGGTTTGGGTAGAGTGGCTTCTACAGCCAATGGTAAATTATAAGCTGTTTGTTTGTGTTTAGGATCTTAATAGAATTGGCTTCTCTCCCCCTCCCCCTCTCTCTCTCTTGAATACGACTCTCTTCAGTCTGTTTCTCTCCTTCTTTATTTCTCCCCCTCTCTCTTCACTCTTTTCCCTCTACTTCCCCTCTCTCTCTATCTATCTCTTGTCGTTTTCTCTCCATTTCTCTCCCCTCTCTCTCCTCAACCTTGCCCCCCCACCTCTATTTCTCCATCTTCTCTCTCTCTCTCTCTCTCTCCCTCTCTCTTTCGTTTCTCTCCTCTCTTCCTCAATTTTCACCTTCACTATTTCAGTCTCTCTCTCTCTCTATTTTTTAAGCAATGGTGAAACACACTCAAACAAACGCATCTGTTTATCTTTGCATCCTCTCTCTCTCTCTCTCTCTCTCATCATTTTAAGTATCTTAGAAAACTGCAATGTGTGTGTGTGTGTGTGTGTCACAAGTAAAAAAAATGCAAAAAAACGCCTTTTCATTTAATATTTACCTATTCAATTTTATTGTTATTATTATTATTAATTGATGTTTTGTTAGAAGTCATTATTATTATTATTATTATTATTATTATCATCGTTATGATGAGGGGGGAAAAATACGGGTGGTGGTGGTGTTGAGAGCTCGTTAAGACGACCACACTATTGGCTCTCCATTGATTTTAGAGTTGGTGGTCCATTTCTCTCTAAGCATTCCAGATCAACAGTGCAGGGGACTTGAATCTACCTCTATTGATATTGTTGTATCACAGATAAATAATCAATATAGGATAGTGCAGTGGGAGGAGGAGGGAGTGTGAGGTGTAGGAGGAGGAGGAGGAGGAAGAGGTGGTGATGGGGCCCTGCTGGATAAAGTCTTTCTCTTTCTCTCTCTCTCTCACATCTCTGAGGTGGTGGGGTTTTTTCTCTTAGTGTATGTGTGTGTGTGTGCATGTATCAATGTATATATGTGTAGAAAGGTGTGTGTAGGAAGCTGTGTGTGAATGTATGTGTAGACAGGTGTGTGTGTGTGTGTACGTGTATGAATGTATGTGTAGAAAGGTGTGTGTGCACGTAGATGTGTATACATATGCCTAAGTAGATGTATGTGTATAGAATGTGTGTATACGTGTGTGTGAATGCATATGTATGTAGATATGTATGCATTGAATGTATTTTAGCTGTGTGTGTGTGTGTGTAGATGTGCATCAGCATATATAGAATGTGTTAGCATTGTGTGAATGTCTATGCATGTGTAGATGTGTGTGTGTGTGTGTATAAATGCACGTGTGTGTATAGTGATGTATGTGATGAGTGTAAAGGAATATATTAGAGTTACGGGTTTATGGGATCACATCTGTATGTGTGTGTTAGCAGGCCTGTATATATATATATGTATATGTATAGATTTATGAGTGTAATGGTATGTTGGGGACTATGCAGTGTGTGTGTGTAGATTTGAGTGTGCATGCATGTGTGTATGTAAATTGTAAGTGTAAATCTGTGTCTGAGTGCCTGCATATTTATGAAAGTTATATAATGTTTGTATGTTTAGCTGTGCTGTAAAATATGCAGGTGTGCATATATTTAGTTATACACACACACATTTATATATATATAAATTTACATATATTAAACAATTTACACAAACACACACACACACACTGTTTAAAGAATGTTGTAATGTTTATTATATATATATAAAACTGTTAGAAATATAAATAAATATAATTAAAATAAAAACAAGGCTTGAGTATAAATTGAAACCAGATCAACAGATTTAAGTCTGTGCATAGAGAGAGAGAGAGAGAGAACATCATTTGTTATGCTTAGGGCTCTGATCCACACCCGTTTCTGCCACCCTTCATGTCAAAAGGAACATGTATGTATCTGTGTAGTTTACAACTTAATTCTATGTTTAATTAACCCCAGAAGGACGAATGGCTAAGTCCACCTTGGCCAGAGTCCAAAACTAACCACTGCTCTCTTGAAAATTGTGCAACCTTGTGCTTATCTTACAAATGAAGATTATGATGGTGATGGTGACGATGATGATTTGCTGATCTCTGTGATTTTTTTTATTTGTTTGCATATTTTTTTGTGTGTGTTTTTTTTTTACTCTGTAAGTCTCTAAGCTACCTGGCTCATTAATTTAAATATACCTTCGTCAGTCTATCTATTTATCTTAATTAACTGTTTATTTACATATTCACTTCTACTTTGTCGATAGCTGTTCCGCTCACTGTTGTTGTTGCTGCTGCTGTTCACTGCTCTCGTCATCGTCATCGTTGTTGTTGTTTAACCCCAGGTCAATCTTGATTGAGGACATGCATGATCAAAGTTTAGCCATGACCATCCCATCTGTTTCACCTTGGAAGACTACAATCTCTAAACGTGTCCTTCTTTTTGTTAAGATCATTGTGTGTAATTTGAGAAAGATTTACCTGCTGTTTCTAGTTTAGTAGTAGTAGTAGTAGTGGTAGTGGCAGCAGCTGATGATGTTGTAGCAGCAGTGACAGTAGTAGCTGGTGTTATTGTTAGTACTAGTTGTAGTACTGGTAGCAGTTGTTAATGTAGTAGTAGTAGCTATTATTGTTCTGGTGGTGGTGGTAGTCATAGTAGTAGTTGTTGCACTGGTAGTAGTAGTAGTAGTAGTAGCTATTATTGTTCTGGTGGTGGTGGTGGTGGTGATGGTAGTAGTAGTAGTAGTAGCTATTATTGTAGCAGTAGTAGTAGTAGTAGAAGCAGCAGTAGTAGCTATTGTTGTTGTTGTAGTAGTAGTAGTAGTAGAAGAAGCAGTAGTAGTAGCAGCTATTGTTGTTGTAGTAGTAGATAATGTTGTTATACTAGTAGCTGATGTTATTGTAGTAGTAGGAGTAGCAGCAGCTGATGCAGTGGTAGTAATAGTACCTGTCATTGTAGTAGTAGTAGTAACAATAGCTATTGTTGTGGTAGTGGTAGTGGCTGTTGTTGTGATTAGTGATTGCAACATGGCATTTTTCTGCATTATCAACAAAAATAATGCAACAAACTGTCTCCCCCCCATCGTCCCCCCACGCACACAGTTATTAGTGGAGAACGAATGCCTCTTCTCCTGCCACCACACACGCATGTGTGTACACGTGTTTGTGTGCATATATGCGTATGTGCACATATATATGTATATGTGTGTGTATATATGTATGAGCATATATGCATATATACGTATGTGCATAAATATGTATATATGTGTGTGTGTGCATATATATGTATATATATGTGTGTGTGTTTGTGTGCATATGTATGTATATGTGTGTGTGTGTTTGTGTGCATATGTATATGTGTGTGTGTGTGTTTGTGTGCATATGTATGTATATATGTGTGTGCATATGTATGTATATATGTGTGTATGTGTGCATTTACATGTGTGTGTGTATGTGTGCTTATGTATGTATATGTGTGCATATATATGTATGTGTTTGTGTGCATATATGTATGTATATGTGTGTGTTTGTATACATATGCATGCACGTGTGTGTGTGTGTGTGTCTATGTATGTATCTGTGTGCATTGAGAGAGAGAGAGACTGAAAGTATTGATTAGCAAAAGAATCCATTCAAGGAATGCTTCTCTTTTTCTCTTTCTACCTTTTCATCTTTCTTTCTTTTCTTCTCTCTAATGATTATTTTAGTAGTCTCTGTTGTTGCTGTCCCAATCAGACAGTCATGTGACCACAGACATTTCACCTGTGACCATCCTGTCTTTTTTTAATTTAATTTATTTATTTTTTTTACACATTGTTTATCCAAGGACAGCTTTGTCCAAAGTGTCCTTCCTTATTTAACATGATTGTGGTTACACAAGGAAGACTTGCCTGCTATTTCTAGCAAGCCGAGCAATGTACCAATGGTTCCCTCATTTTTGTTTGTAGGTGCAGGTAATAGTATTCGGTGGTAGTTCAGTGTTTATTGCGATAGCGTATATGACAGTGGTAGAAATGGTGTTCATCTTGGTGGCGGTGGTGGTAGTGGTGGTAATTGATGGTACCATGCTGTTCCTTGTGGTAGTTTTCTGATGGTGATAGTGACGTTGATTGTGGTGGTGGTGCTGGTGGTAATACTGGCGTGGTAGTCATGGTGGTAGTGGTTGGTGGTAGCAATGATGTTGATTATGGTGGTGATGGTGATGGTAGCAATCATGTCAGATTTCCACAGTAATCAGTTGAAGAGGTGTTGTGTTAAGTCATTGATTCTTCTTCGTCAGTCAGTCGATGGGGTGGTGGTGGGAGGAGGAGGAGGAAGCGGGGGCAGAGAAACATGTTTGTAATCTACCATCATTATGAGGGAGGGAGAAAAAAAAAAACAAACAAAAAAACACCACCACCACCCCCAACCAATTCAGCAACCCTCCCCCCTTCTCTGTATATCTCCCCCCCCCCCACCGACAGTAAGATGTTTAGAATAAAAATAAAAAAATCAATTCGTTCCATGAGATCCACCAAAAATCCTGGTACGAGAACCTTGTTCAGTGCTTCTCATCCAGATTTCCGTCAGTTGCCACCACTCCCGACCCCCACCCACTCCACAAGGAACCACTCTGCAATGGAGAAAATGGTAAACTAGCACAAAGTCGTTAGTGTTGTACGAGAATCCCTGGTCGTATGGAGGCACATGGCTTAGTGGTTAAGGGTGTTGGACTCATGAGTGTAAGATTGGGGTTTCAATTCCTGGACTGGGTGACGCAGTGTGTTCTTGAGCAAAGTACTTCCACGTGGCTCCAGTCCACTCAGCTGGCAAACAGGAGTAATTCTGTGATGGACTGGCAACCCATCCAGGGGGAGTAGATGTGCCATGGAAACCAGCCCTATGAGTCTATATCTTATCTTATCCTGGTGGTGTTTGTTCTGAGTTCAAATCCCACTGAGGTCAACTTTTCCTTTTACCTTTCCATCCATTTATGGGTTGGTGAAACAGTTCCAATTTGGGGTTGTGGATTAAGTGGAACTGTAAAAGAATCAGATTAGATGCCTTGCAGTATTTGTTCTGGTTTCTTATTCTCTGGGTTCGAATCCTGCTGCCACTGGCTCAGATTGTCGTAGACTTGATCCATCGTCCAATTTCTCACTGCCATGTGGCCCCCACCTCGGCTACTTTCAGTGGACTCCACTCTTTTGCAAATACTCAATCAGGGTCTCTGCTCTGAGAATTACCTCTCTTCTTCCGACCATTGCTTTTCCTTTGATCCTGTCGAAGGCTATGGGCACTGCTTTTCTCTGAAAAAAAAAAATTTAAAAAAATAACAATCCTTTCTGCTATAGGCACATCGACCCCAGTATTTGACTGGTACTTATTTTATCAATCCCTGAATGAAAGGCAATGTTAACCTTAGCAGGATTTGAACTCAGGACATAAAGATGGGCGAATATAAATATGATAACACTAAAAGTAATACAGTTCTGTATTTAAGAGGAATTATGGACATTATTTACATTTGACGGATGTTTGTCCTCATAATGTGTACTATGGCAAAGGGCCCTGGTCCCAGGATATAATCAGAAGTACAGAATGGTGTGGTTTTGGTTTTTGAAGTGTGACACGTAAAAGCACTCACTACACTCTCGGAGTGGTTGGCGTTAGGAAAGGCATCCAGCTGTAGAAACTCTGCCAAATCAGATTGGAGCCTGGTGTTGCCTCCTGGTCCACCAGTCCTCTGTCAAATCGTCCAACCCATGCTAGCATGGAAAGCGGATGTTAAATGACGATGATGATGAAGTGTTCTGGTTGGTTACCTTACAGCCATAAAATTATTCATGTACAAAATGATTGAAAGGTGCTCGGGATATTAAAAACAGCAACCAGAACATAAGGGTGGAACCTGTTGTCAGGGTGGTTGGGACAAGAGCCGAGTGGAGTTTAGCAGATGCAACTGATGAGGAGCGAGTGGGCACTTGAGTGGAGGTGGGGTTGAGACTAGGTGGTTGGGGTATGTCGTGTTTGATTGCTGATGTCTATCAGGGGGATGGTTGTTCAGTTGTCGTCATCATCATCATTGTCAACAACAGCAATAATGTTTCTGATGCTCTATTGACTGAGCTAAGGAGGTGCCTCTATGTGGCCACTTGTCCTGCTAGAAATAGTTGTCAAATCACATCCTCCTACCAACTTTAGAAAAAAGAAGAAAAGGAAGGCGGTTATATTTATAACCAAGATAATGCAGTTAGTCCTGGATACCTTATACTTTGAACAAAGACAATGACGACGACAATGATGATGATGGCTAAGCAATTTTCCTAATTAGATTGCTTTTACAAAGATAATTGTCTATTGGACGATGAATGTATAGAATGGAAAACTGGATGGAAGAGAGAACAGCTCTATTCTTCGTCTCTTTGAGACATCCTACACCCCTACCTCCCCTTCTCTCTCTCTCTCGCCTCTTTCCATTTATTTCCCTCTCTCTCTCTCACTTGTTTCCTTTCACTACTCCCCACTACCATCGCCGCCACCCCCCCCCCCCAACCATCCTCCACCTCTGTTTCTATGTTGCTGAACTCTATAGTGCTGCCGTACTAATGCATTCTACGGGTTGACAACCTTTTTATGCAGATTATTTGCAATGGAAACCTATCTAAGACTTCTCTCTCTCTCTCTCTCTCTCTCTCTCTCTCACTCTGTCTCCTGTCTCCCCCCCTGTCTTTCCTTGCATGCTGCCAGATTTTCTCTCTCCTCTCTTTCTTTCTTTCTCATCTTACAAATCTTTTAACATTTCTTAATTCTTTCATCTCAATTTCTTTGCCTCTCTTTCACTTTACCTCTCTCTCTCTCTCTCATTTAACCACTCTCTTGCATCTTGCATCTTCTCTCTTTTCATCTCATACAGCTGTGTCTGCATGCAAACAAGTGTATGTGCATTCACACACACACCTGTATGAGCGTGCACCTATTTGTGCATGCATATGTGCACACACATTTGTGCATATGCATACATGCACAGATGTGTGTGTGTATGTGCACATGCATGCATAGATGTGTATGTCTGCATGCACAGATGCATGTTTGTGTGCATGTGAAATTACTCTCTCTCTCTCTCTCACTTTGTCCCTCCCTCCCCACCATCTTTAGCTTAAGCATTTGTCAGCCTCCTCAAATATATTATCCTCCTCATCAGCCCAACCTCTTCTCCCTCCTGCAGCTAAGATGGAGGCTATTTTCGGAGACTCCCTTTGCATCCTTCCACATCCCTCTTGTCATCTTTGGCCTACTTTCCCCTCCTCTTAAATCAATAGCAGTCACATGGCCCATGCCAACTGGAGGCACCTCTCTCTCTGCTTTTCATGCTCAATTCAGTGCCTCTTTGCCCCTCTCTCACTCACCCTCCTCTTAAAGGTATGCATGTCTGCAGGGTGCTCAGCCACTTGCATGGTAGTATCACGAGCAGTCTGTTCCATTGGTCAGATCAATGGAACCCTTGACATTGTAACTGATGTGTCTACCAGTGTCTACCTTTGGCTTGACATCATGTGAATGTGGTAAACAATCACACCTGCCAAACAAGGTTGGCATTAGGAAGGGCATCTGGCCAGAAACCATTGCTTCAGGGAGTCCTGTTCAATCTCCTGCCACCATGGAAAAGTGCAGAGAGCAGAAAGACCATTGTGATGATGACAAGGAGGTTGGATGCCTGTGTGTGTGTGTGGAGATTGGGGGATGCAGAATGAAGTAGACGTGTTTCTAATAAGTTCTATTATACACTCGTTCTTCATTGGCATTATTGTTTGCTTCTCTTCTGTAGCAGAATAGGCAGAGAGGTAGATTAGATTAATGGATAAGAACACGTCTATCTTGTATAATCTCGACATCCTCCTCTCTACCTTTCTGCTCTCCTCACTTAATCATCATCATCTTCATCATCATCACTATTGTGCTAAGTGTGTCTCTTCCGTGTCAGAAATGGGTTGTACAGGTTTGTTCTGTTCTGGCATTGCATCTCACTGCTTCGATGAGTTCTTTGTCGTCTCATTCACACAATGACGGACGGACGGACAGATGGATGGAGAGGTAGTTGGAGTTTCAGATCTGCGCAAGACATATATGGACATGCATGTACACACGAAGATTTGTAGGTTAATATAAGTATGTGTGTGTGTGTGTGTATATATATATACATGCTTGTGTTGTGTGTGTGTCTATATATGCATGTGTTTGTGTATATATGCACGTGTGTGTATATGTATATATGTGTGTATATGCACATGCGTGTGTATGTATGTAAATACATATATATGCACGTGTGTGTATATATATATATATATGCACATGTATGTGTGTACGCACGTGTATATATGTGTGTGTGTGCACATGTATGTGTGTGTACATATATATATATATATATATATATATATACGTGTGTGTGTGTGTATATATATATAGATGCACATGTGCGTGTGTATATATGCAAGTGTGTGAATATATATATATATACGCATGTGTGTGTGTGTGTGTATATATACATATACACACACCCAGCTCTAGTAAGTCTGCATTGTCCATCTGATCCATTTGTATTTAATACAAAAGTTCTTTTCTCTCGCAGACACACCTCATATTTTATGTTCTGTATACTCAAGTGGGAATGTGTGTCTGTATGCGCACGCATGTACCTTTGTATCCTCCTCCCGCATCTACTTATGCGTACGTGTGCGTGTTTGTGTGTGGTAGTTTGTCAGAGAATTTAGTATTCTTTGTAAGGTTGTGAAGAGAAGTGAGGGAGGGAGGGATGGGATGGGGAGGGGAGGGAGGGGTTTGGCTTGTTTGTTTTTTTCTTTAGGTGAAGTCTGCTTAAAGTGCTTGGATCAGCTGGAGGAGGGATTGTTGTTGGCGGTGGTGTTTGTTGTTGTTCTTATTGTGCTCCACTTAAATTTTTGTTTCCATGCTGCATATAATGTGTGTAATGTGGGTGGGTGGGGGATACAAATTTAAGTGGAACATAATATAATCATCAAAAACAACAACTATTATTATTATTGCAGCTGACCTAAGCTCTATTAGTAGATCGCTCTCTGCAGGAATGGATGTGTGTATACATAATCACATGTGTGTATGTGTATCTATATATACACACACATGACTATATATGTGTGTGTGTATATGTGTATCTATCTATCTATATATATATATATATACACACACACACATGATTTTATATATATATATATATACACATACATGCACGCACGCACACACACACACACACATGTGTGTGTGTTTATTTTTTAAAAGCCCAAACAATGCAAATTATAAAAAATTGTAATCCAGGTGGATGCTTAGTATTTTACCTGGTATTTCAATATTTCAGTGTTAGGTTCGCTTTTTCTGGAAATTTATGGGGAAAAAGTGTTGTTAGCTAACTTTCCTGCTCTGTAGTGTTTTGCAAAACTACACCTCACACACACACACGCACGCACACACTACTGAGCAGACACGTCAGCTAGTTTCCTGAAGATGGGATCCTATACACGGAATGTTGAAATGGGAAAGTAAAAAAAGTAGCATTGACCTGTGTTAGGGATTTTGTTAATTTGCATTGGGTGGGCTTTTAAAAATGAAATTATTAAAAACATATATGGAGGCAGTGCTCCAGCATAACCACAGTCAAATGACTGAAATGTGTAAAAGAGTATATGTGTGTGTGTTCTTTCTGTCTTTTATGTATTGTAAAACCTTATCCTGTTCTCATGTATATAAATTAATAGTAATGTGTATTTGAAGTAAAATAGTACTTCACAAGAGTATATACTGTTGTGTATGTATATATATATATATATATATATATATATATATATATATATATATATATATATATATATATATAGTCACCTACACACTGTTCATATATGCATACATACTTACAAACTAACATAGCTTTTGTAATAGGCACGCACACACATATACACACAACTGTAGAATGTGGAAGAAGTTTATCACCATTATGAATGACGCTTGTCGAAAGAATATTCCTCCTCTTTCTCTTCAAGCACAAGAGACCAAAGATGGTCTAAAGAGCACATTCTTCTAATAACACAAAGCATCACATGCTGTCTCTCAGTTTCTCCAGACTGAAGAACTCTTCTTATGTTGGCGTAATTTCAGCTGCATTTATGTGTTTCATGTGGCTCTCTCGTGAAGTTTCTAAAAAACTTACATGAAAAAGAAATGGTTAAACCCTTTTGTTACCATATTCCTGTTGAAATGCACTGTCTTTGTTCCAATTAATTTTGAAAATAATGAGGAATTTATTAAAATAACTTTGGTTGTCCGGAACAAAAATTAGCATAAAATTCTGATGGTAGGTTTTAACATAGATCACTTTAACCCTTTTGTTACCATATTTCTGTTGAAATACACTGCAATTAAATTTGAAAATAATGAATTTAGGAAAGTAACTTTGTCATTATTAATATGGTGTTTGAAACCTGAATTAACATAAAATTTTGATGGAAGCTTTTCATTTAAATTACTTTAACCCTTTTGTTACCATATTTCTGCTGAAATACTTGGCTTTTGTTTCAATTAATTTTGAAAATAATGAATAATTTGAAATTACCTTGGTTGTCTGGAACATGTATTAACACAAAATTTTGACACAAGATTTTAATTTAGATCACTTTCAAGAGTAAGTATCTACCTTAGAACCAGAGAACAGTCTCAGGTGAGACTATATTAATAGAAAAGGTTAATAGCCATCATTTATCCTCCTTGCCATTACCTGTTCTTAGCATTACAGTCAATCTCTCTTATATACATCAGCTGATACCTTTTAATATATAACTTCCCTTAAATCACACCATTTTAAGTCCTTTTGTTACCATATTTCTGCTGAAATACACTGCCTTCGTTTTAATTCATTTTGAAAATAATTAAGAATTTAGTCCGATAACTCTGTCATCGCTGGTGTTTCGAACATAAATTAACAGGAAATTCTGATGGAAGGTTTTCATTTAGATCACTTCAACCCTTTTGTTACCATATTTTCTGCTGAATTAGTCTACCATATTAGCACTTGTCCACTAATTCCTCATCTAAGAAGAAATAGGTGCAAAAATTCCTCAAATCAAATTCCATGGCCTTGAAAAAAGAAAAAAAAAGGAGGAACATATTAGAAAGTACTGCCTCAGATACCCGTATGAAGACAAGATGGTCACAACTGGAATTACACACACACACACACATTATCCAACTTGTCTGTGATTCTGTCAACAAATGCTTCCCATTCACTTCCTCCTGTTTGTCTTTGGAATCCATCCTGTTGTGAGGAACCTTAATTCATCTGGCTTCTCTTATCACTAATTGCAACGATGCATTTTTACATCTCTGAACGAACCTTCTGCTTCCTGTCATCATCACCATCTTGTCCCCTCCCTCCCTCGCTCCAACTTTCTCTTATCCACTTTACTTTCCCCTCTCTATCTCCCTCTTGTTTCCCTTTCTCCATCTCACTCCTTTATCTCCTCTCTCGCTTCCCCACCCTCCACCAGTTCCCCCTTCTGTTTCTAAATCTAGATATTGAGAAAGGATAGGCACTGCAAGAGCTTCCAACTTAATGCTGTTTCAACTCTAATCTGCTCACTAACATCACAAACTATCGATGATTCCTTCTCAGAAAATTTTCAACAACGAAAAAGAAGTTACAAAAAAGAAAACGGTTTTTGTTATTTTTCTTTTCACTTAAAAATCTTTTTTTTTTTTCTTTTCTTCACATGCAAATCTTTCTCAATAAAGACAAATTATTAATGGTAGCAGAAGCCATAAGCATGTGTGTGTGTATATGTATATACATATATAATCAGGATAGATTTGTGTCTGTATATGTGTGTGTGTGTTGATAATGTATATATATGTACGTGTGTGTGTGTCTATAATGTATGTGTGTGTGTATATAATGTATGGGCCGACCAAAGCCTTGTGAGTGGATTTGGTAGACGGAAACTGGAAGAAGCCTGTTGTATGTATGTATTTGTGTGTGTTTGTTCCCTCGCCATCACTTGACAACCGATGCTGGTATGTTTATGTCCATGTAACTTGGCAGTTCAGCAAAAGAGACTGATAGAATAAGTACTAGGCTTACAAAGAATAAATCCTGGGGTCAATTTCTTCAGCTAACACCCTTTAAAGTGGTGCTCCAGCATGGCCACAGTCAAATGACTGAAACAAGTAAAGGAATATATATGTATATTGTCCAAAATCATGCAGTGGGGGTGAAGGGAGAGGAGAGAAAATAGTAATTCAGTGAAGAAGTAGTGAGAGTAATAGCCCTGACTGAGAGGGAGAGAGAGAAAGTAACAGCAATGAGAGAGGAAGTGGCAAAGAGAGTGTCGTGTGTCTTCTGCTATAATAATACTCTTGTGTATATCTCCGTCACAACACATGAATGAGAAAGGAAGGGATGATCCACCGATGGAAGTCGGATGGTGAAGAGGGGTTGGTAGAGAAGAGAAGTGAAAGGAAATGGGATGTGAAGGAGGGAAAAAATATTCTCTGTTCAGCTGACTTGCTTTATGATAAACTTCACATTTTAACCTTCTTCTTGCCAACCCATCTGTGACCCCCACTGCTTTTGTGATAGAAATATCCTGTTTTTAATGTGAACTAAATTAAAACCTACCATCAAAATTTCCTGTTATGTTCCAAACACCAGCTTAAAATAATGACTGCTATTTTTGTAAGTTCTTTATTATTTTCAAAATGAATTGAAATAAAGGCTGTATATTTCAACAGAAATATGGTAACAAAAGGGTTAAAGTGATCTAAATTAAAACCTTCATTCAAAATTTCATGTTTATTTATGACCCAAACACCAGCTTAGTTGTTTCACTAAATTCTGCATTTTACTAAATTGTTCATTATTTTTCAAAATTAATTGAAACAAAATCAGTGAATTTCAACAGAAATATGGCAACAAAAGGGGTTAGTGATTAAATTAAAACTTCCCATCAAAATGCCGTGTTAATTTATTATCCAAACACCAGCTTAATAACAACAAGCTTATTTCACTCAATTCTTCATTATTTTTCAAAATTAATTGAAACGAAGGCAGTATATTTGAAGAGAAATATGGTAACAAAAATGATTAATTTTCACTGATGTCCCAACAACCAAAAAATGATAAAATTTGATATCATTTTCAATATTTTTTTTCTTTCATTTAAATTTATCATTCTCAATTTTTTTCTGTCATTTAAATTTGATATCATTCTCACTTTTTTTATCATTTAAATTTTTTTTTTATTTTTGTTTTATTTATTGGTATTCATTGTTTAAATTTGAATGACATTCTCTGCTGTGTCTGTTAAATACCTTAACACAATTTCTCAGTATCGAGAGCAAACATGAAGTGACTATCCTCGGTGGACTGAATGAATTTATAGTCAAATTTTATGGGCCAACTGGCAGTGAGTATCATGGTTCTCTTCTCTTCTCTTTTCTTGATACACATCATCATCATCATCGTTTAACATCTGCTTTCCATGCTAGCATGGGTAGAACGATTTGACTGAGGACTGGTGAAACCAGATGGCTACACCAGGCTCCAATCTGATTTGGCAGAGTTTCTACAGCTGGTTGCCCTTCCTAACGCCAACATAAAACAACCTTACCTGGACCTATGTCTCAGAGGGTAACTTTCTAGGTGCAATCCCATGGTCATTCATGACCAAAGGGGGGTGGAGGGGTCTTTCCTTTTACTCTTTGGAAGCTGATGAGAGTTGGCGACAGGAAAGGCACCTAGCTGTAGAAGATCTCCCTCAACAAATTCTGTCAGACTCCTGCAAGCATGGAAAAGTGGATGTTAAATGGTGGTGATGATGACTATATTTCCACAAAATGTTGACCGTTTCATCATTGCCAAAAACCACACTCCAAAGATAGCATCTTTATTGTTATTCTAACCAATTTCTCTCTTGTTTTATTCTCAAGTTTCCCCCCCCCCACACACACACACATACTCTCTCTCTCTCGTCTTTCAGCCATGGTCACCCACGTTTCAGCTAATTTTCTTGTGGACAACACTTCACGCTCCACCCTCACATTTCTCTTCAAGTGGTGCTTGAAAAAGAAAAAGTCAAGGCTTTTAGTCAAAAGAGGAAAAAACACTAGCTTCATTCTTATCTACCACCTACCATTGCCATGACGACCAAACAGGAAAACTACCAACCAATATTCCCTCTAGTTTTTAGTTAATGTGTACAAACGTCTTCTGTTTGTTTTTGTTTACTTTCCTAATGACAAAAGCATGTCTGCACAAACTATTCAACCCCAAAATAAACATGAAGCTTCTTTTTTTTTCACTTGATGCATATCACGTCTCTTAAATTCTGCATAGTTCTTTCCAATTCTAACCCCAACTACTTGTGTCCTGCCCTTTCTTCTGAAATGGGAGCAGTTACATAGTTCCCCTACAATAAGAGACCTGTCCTCTTCTGGCCCCTTTTCTCTCTCTTTAACTCCTCCCCTCCTAATACAAAGCTGCCTCCTGCTACTATAACCTCCTACTATAACCCCAGTCTTTCTAAGGGAGTCTTAGTTTTGCAGGCTGTCATGGTGACCTCACTAGTGCTGGTGCTATAAAAAAAGTACCCAGTATATGGCTGGCGTCCTGCTTAAATCAGAAAGTATTATTATTATTATTGTTATTATTTCTAGGAGTCTTGTGTTGCAAGTTACTTGGTGACCTCACTGGTGCTGGTGCCATATAAAAAGAACCTACCACACTCTGTAAAGTGGTTGGTGGCACCTAGCCATAGAAACCATGCCAAGGCAGACACTGGAGTATGGTGCCATCTTTAGAGCTGTCAGATCCTGCCAAACCATCCAACCCATGCCAGCATGGAAAGCAGATATTAAGTGATGATGATATTTAATCCAGATTTGTTTTCCTGTAAACTCTCCAATGCTCTCTGCCAGACATGATGACAGCAGCAGGACAAAGCTGAACAGGAGAGATAAAGTGATGAAAATTAGCGATGTGCAGATGTGTGCTGTTTGAAAACAGGAAGAAGCAGCATAGTAATTAACAGCAACAACGGTTTTGCTAAGAGATTACTTCCAATAAGTGCTTGTTTGTTTTTGTCTGTTTTTCCATGCTGGCATGGATTAGACAAATATATTATTGAGACATTATTTTAAGACTGGATCACTTTCCCGTTCCTAGCCCTTATTTTCCAACTAAGGGGCCTCTTATTTTAGTTTTGCAGGTTGTCATAGCCAATAGGGTGCTGGTGCTGGTATTGGTACTCCTCTCAGTGAGCGCTTTGCTTCCCATTCTTTACTTCCCGTTCTGCTCAGCCAAAGAAACCAATGCAACAGGTACCAGGCTTAAAAAAAACAAATTGTACCTGGGTCAAGGCAGTGCCACAGCATGGCCACAGTTCAAAGACTGAAACAAAGATAAAAGAAAAGGTGGCTGGATGGATAGTTGATGGATGGATGGGTGGGTGGATAGATAGCCAGAAGGATAGATAGATAGAGGGAAAGGTAGGCAGGTAGGTAGACTGAAAGATAGATTAGATAGGTAAAGAGATTGAAATATAGTTATAGATAGAGAGACAGACAGACAGACAGGTGGATAGGTAGATAGAGAGAAAAATAGGTTGTTAGACTGAAAAATAGATAAGATGGATAGATATATAGATGAATGGGTAGATAGATAGATAGATAGAACGAATAGATATATAAATAGAAGAATGAATAGATATATAGACAGATAGATAGATAGATAGAAGAATGAATAGGTAGATTGAGGAATGAATGGATTGGTTAAGTAGATAGAAGAATGGATGGATGGATAGATAGATAAAAATGTACCTTGGTGTTGGCAGTGATTCTTATAACCAACCCAGTAACTGTGATTTACTTAACACTATGAAAACTCCCCTGAGTACTGGCTCTTAAAGACTCCTTTAACTGCTGGTGGTGGTCATGGTGGTCTTAGTGTGATTAAGATTGGTCTGGATGACAACAATGGTGGTAGTCTTGGTAATAAGACTGACTATCACCATTGGTAATGGTTGTGGTGTGGGTGGGAATTGAGGGACGCGGGGGGGGGGATATGTGAGTGTTTGTGTGTGAAGTGATGTCACCGAGGGACAGGACCTTAGAAACTATTGTTCAACAGGGAAGAGGTGGGGAGGAGGAGGAAAGAGTGAAACGTGTTGGATGGAAATGCACTTGTTGAACTTGAGCTGTTAGACCAGCCATGATGATGATGATGATGATAGTGGTGTGGTGTACATCTGTCTGCTTGTTTATAATGAATCGATTTAAAACTAGAGAAAAAAACAGTTTACTTAATGTGCCTGTGTGTGTGTGTGTGTGTGTTAACTGACTCATGCCCTGTGTGTGTGTAAATAAGCTGACTAATACTTTTGTGTGTATGTGTATAAAGTTACTCATACTAGATGTGTATAGTCTGTATGTGTGTGTTTGTGTGTTTATATGTAGACTGATCTGTGTTGTGTGCGGGGGGTGGGGGGAACTTGGTTAATTATGTATGTATGTATAAAGTGACTTATTCTGTGTGTGTGTGTGTTCTTCAGTGGATGTAAACAAATTCCTGTTACTGGGTATTTTTTTGACTGAATTATGTAAAAGCAGTGTGTGTACATATGTATAAGATAATCTCTGTGTGTGTGTGTGTGTTTGTGTATATGGAGTTCAAAGGAGGCTGGAATATTTTAATATTAAATTATGTCTAATTTGTATTGCCATTGGTTTGATAAGTAATACCTCATACTCCACTCAGTGAGAGCTTTACCTCATACTCCACTCAGTGAGAGCTTTACCTCATACTCCACTCAGTGAGAGCTTTATTCACTCCACTCAGTGAGAGCTTTATTCACTCCACTCAGTGAGAGCTTTACCTCATACTCCACTCAGTGAGAGCTTTACCTCATACTCCACTCAGTGAGAGCTTTACCTCATACTCCACTCAGTGAGAGTTTTACCTCATACTCCACTTGGTGAGAGCTTCACCTCATACTCCATTCGGTGAGAGTTTTACCTCATACTCCACTGAGCCTGAACCAACAAATAAATCTTAATGAAGGACTTTGACCTACAAGAAATAGCAGCCAAATTTCTCCTATACACAAGAACTCATTATCTAGTACATCTGTTCTTATTTTTGAAATTGAGGTGTGATTCAAGGTTGCTATTTCTAAGAGGTCAAGCGACTGTGTAGAGGCCTTTTTGTTGACTTGGTTATTGTTCGTGTGGTGGTGGTGGTGGTGATGGCAAAGGTAAAATTGTAACAGTTTCTCTGTTCTGGTGTATAAAAGCTATGTTAGGTGTGAAAGTAGTTGTAGCAGTTAGTAGATAGGTGTTTAGAGTAGTGTATTGGATAGACAGAGGTGTGTGTGTGTGAATGTATAAACCATCCTTCCTGAATTCTTAAAACCAAAAATAAGACATTGGCATCGTCATGTGACTGGCATAGATGGGTGGAGGGAGGAATGAGTTTAAAAGTGGAGCGACAGAAGAAAGAAGATTGCAAAATTATAACGAGAAAAAGGAGTTCGTTTCACTGGGCACTGCACAGCCCCTGGGGTAGAGGGGTGTGTGAGTGTTTTAGGTAATTGAATTCAGCTCTCAACCCACTGCCTGTTACTATTGACCCACTTATATGACTGGTACTCATTTATTTTCAGCCTAATTATATGGGTATGTCCCATTTTAGCCTCTCGACCCAATTGTATTACTGCCACTTGCTTATTTACACTGTCAACCCAATTATATTACTGCTACTTCCCTAATTATTCTCCCAGTCCTGTTGTCTGACAATAAAAGCAGTCTTTTGTCATCAAAACTGTATTTTTTTCTTTTATTCTTTAATTTGTTTTAGTCATTTGACTGCGGCCATGCTGGAGCACTGCCTTTAGTCGAGCAAATCGACCCCAAGACTTTTTCTGCATCAGCCTAGTACTTATTCCATTGGTCTCTTTTGCCAAACCGCTAAGTTATGGGGGACGTAAACACACCAACATTGGTTGTCAAGCAATGGTGGAGGGACAAACACACACACATATATGCGCAACAGGCTTCTTTCAGTTTCTGTCTACCAAATCCACTCTCAAGGCTTTGGTCGGCCTGAGGCTATAGTAGAAGACACTTGCCCAAGGTGCCACACAGTGGGACTGAACCCAGAAACATGTGGTTGGTAAGCAAATTACTTACCACACAGCCACTCAGTAATAATGATTCTTTCTGATATTTGGCATAAGGCCTGCAATTATACTGACCCCAGTGCTCAGCTAGTACTTATTCTGTTGACCCTAAAAGGACGAAGAGCAAAGCCCATGCCAGTGGCATTTGAACTCAGAATGTAGAAACAGGTGAATCTATCCTTCCATTTGTATTTTTCTTTTGTTCGAGAGGAAGATTTAACTGCTATTTCTAGTATGTTGAGTGACTGCCTAGAGCAGTGATTCCCAACCTTTCTATTGATATCCAGGCCAGATCTAAAACCTGGATGTTTTTTAGGGGGTTGTACCCCCCCCCCCCACAAAAAAAAAAGAAGAAAGTCAAAAGAAAATTTATATTTCTAGAGGGAAGATCTTCAGGGGCTGCCAGAAGATTGTTTGAGGGCCACGTGCAGCTCTTGGACCCACAGTTGAGAACTGCTGTCCTAGAGTAGGCATCGGTAACCATTTTCAAGAAACAGCCGACATGAAAGATGGCTTATGCCATTCAGAAGGTCCTGTGAGTTGCAGTTTGCTCCTGCCTGGCCAAAACATTTCCCTTTGTTGGTGTCTGTGTGTGTGTGTTTGGTACAATGTATTTTATTACTGGTACTGACACATTTGTTTTATCAATATTTTCTGTGAGATAAGCTGCAAGCTGCCAGAATCGTTACTTCGATAATGCCACAAAGAACTGCTTAGTGGCGTTTCGTCTGTGTTTACGTTCTGAGTTCAAATTCCACTGAGATCAAATTTATCTTTCATCCTTTTGGTGGGAGTCGATAAAATAAGCACCGATTGAAGCCTGGGGGTCGATGGCTTACTCCTCCTCCAAAATTGCTGGCTTTGTGCCAAAATTTGAAACCAATATTTTGTGAGATAGAAAAATAAACATGAACAAAATTGCATTGCATTACCAGTGAGATTTGTACTGGTGGCGAGGGGAGGGATAGAGAAAAAGCAGTTAGGTAGGAAGAACAGTATTAGGAGAGGTGTATGTGTATATATATATTTTTGTCGATTAACCACTAAGTGTGTAACTGTAAGTTACTGTGGAATTGTGTCAATGACCAGGTCAAAGCTGCACTGGACAGTGAGAATATAAGGTGATTTTTGTGTATTCTGAAATAGCTACACTCACACACACAGATATATACACACACTTATACCCCTCTACACAATTTTACACACTTTCGCACATACTTATGCACACTTATCTTGGTACACAACATACACACATACCCCCACACACACACACTCATATACACACATCCTATGCACACTTATAGATACACAATTATAGCTACACACACTAATACTCACAGACATACACACACACGCAAGCTTCCGTACAGTTTCCCTCTTGCAAATTCCACTAGCAATGTTTACCCAAGCTATCACTGCTGTACACAGGAATTGAACCTCAAGCTTCATCATGGTTTAGACACGAACTTTAACCACACGGCCCCATAAACCCTTTTGTTTATTTACTTGACTAATAAAAATATTTATTATATTTTATCTCCCTTGGAAGGACAGAAGGTTAAAAAAAGAGAAAGGACTTCTCGGAATTTGAACCGAGAATGTAAAGGGCCGTAACTAAAAATGCCCCATAGCATCTTGTCTTTCATTCACCATTCTTTTGTTTTTGTCATCACAAGAAAAACACAACTTGCCGCCTTCTATGATGATGATGATGATGCGTGTGTGTGTGTGTATACCGGTGTATGTATCTGTGTGTGTTCTTGGTCCCTTAAAAATGCAAAGAATGACCTAAAATTATTTTAAATGATTGTTTGTTTATTCGATGGTAGTTTTATGACCCAGATTCTCCTTAAATAATCAATCGCTCAACGCAAACAATAAATAATTGCAGGTAAAATATATTGACATATTGCATACCTGTAATCATCATCATCATTATTATTATTATTATTATTATTATTATTATTATTACTTATTTATTATTGCATACCGTATGTAATTAATAATATATTTAATGTACATGATATTATTGCATGAATAAATTGATGAAAGGGAGAAGTTATTAAAAAGTCAACCAGAACAAGAAAGGGGAAGAGAGAGAGAGAGAGAGAGAGGGGGTGACTGGAGATGCAACGAATGCTGCATGTCGTAGTTGCAGTTTGCTGCTGTTTCTATGTAGACACACGCACTCGCGTGCAATACAATAAATACACTGCATGCAAAAAAACCCCAAAAAACAAGCCTCCAGATGTTGTTGATGATGTTGATAATTTTGTAGAAAATATTTTAAAACTACAAAAATAAATAAATAAACAAAACAACGAACGAAAGAAAAGTAAACAAGAAAAAGGGGATTTTTTTCTCCACTTTCCTTTGTCCACAAACTGCTTTCAATAGCAAACTTATCTGATGTCACTAAAGAGTCAAATGAGAGTTCTCTCCCTTCTCAACATCACTCTCGTTATTTGTGAGGCGATTTCGGTCTTTTTATTGTTTATGTTATTGCCTTGCCTCCGACCTCCTCCCACTCTCTCACACAGTTGTTTATTTATGTAAGACGTTACAGCCGTGGCTATCCTGCCTTTTTCTCTCTCTCTCTAGACATTGCGTACGCGCCTGTGTGTATATAATAGAGGGAGAGAGAGAAGTTTGATTATAAAAACAGGAAAATAGAACCAAAAGCATGAGTTCTTCGGCAAAAGATTCAGCGCGATACACGAAACGCTCGGCCTTCCGGCAATAAATAATAATAATAATCTTTTCTACTCTAGGCACAAGGCCCGACATTTTGGGGTGGAGGCCAGTCGATTAGATCGGCCCCAGTACACAACTGGTACTTAATTTATCGACCCCCGAAAGGATAAAAGGCAAAGCCGACCTCGGCGGAATTTGAACTCGGGACGTAAAGACGACGAAATGCAGCTAAGCATTTTGTCCGGCGTACTAACGACTCTGCCGCGTTCTATGATGGTGATGGTGATGCGTGTGTGTATACTGGTGTGTGTGTTCTTGTTTCAGTCATTTGACTGCAGCCATGCTGGAGCACCGCTTTGAAAAGATTATTCGACAACGATGAGACACGAATTCACAATCTTCTGATTCGAAGTCTTTTTTATCTTTTACACGTTTCAGTCATTAAACGTCGGCCATAATGGAGCACCGCCACTATATATATATATATATATATATATATATTATACAACGTGCACTTTTTGAAAATATTTAAGAAGTAGCGTGATTTGAGAGAGATATGGTTATTTCTAATTGGTTGGACGACGGCTTAGACTGCATGATGTTTTCATTAATATTGTTTAGTCTCAGGTCATTCCTGGTTTAGTAGATCTACCATAAAAAGCGTTCCAGCCACGGGCATCCCTTCTGGCATGGTGTGTGTATATATATATATATATATATATTATCGAATGTAATCTTTTGATATCATTAATTATAGAGTCTTGCATCTCGGGGAGGGTGCGACACACAGACAGGCAATAATATCTCGCCTAACACGTTTTTTTGAATCACATTAGCAACATCAGCAGTGACTTGCAATATATTTGGGTGTCTGAGAGAGAGAAAGAGAGGGGGGGGGAGAAAACGAATCCATTTAACTGGACTCGAAACGCCCCTCCCGTAATTTACAGCCTTCCCTTTTTAAAATGGGAAATTAGAGTTGCTGTTGTTTCTAGTAAGAAGAACGGCCATGAAGAGGATCCCATAGTTTTCTTTTATTTGGATAAAGATGTATTGTTTGTCCTGTCTGTCTTCTTCTCTCTCGTTCACTCATATACGCACAAATACACACACACAAACAGTTGGTACTAGTTTTTGCTTTTTGCTTATATGGTTAGGTAGACCTTTACTGCCCCGCCTCTCTCTCTGCTGGTTTTGTTGCTGTGTATATATGTGTGTATATTATATTTATGTGAGTGAGAGAGAGAGGGAGACAGACAGGACACAATACGTCTTTATCCAGATATATGACCCTCTTTCTTTATTAGATTGAAGATCTTTATAATTGCTGTTTTTTCTGTGTTATGATTTATAAACTTTCAGTCTGTATAAATGCCTGTTTTTGGGGGGGTTTTTCCATCAGAGTTTCTCAACCATTTCTTACCTCTGGGACTCCCTTGATTCCTACATTACTCAAACGGACCCACACAGGCATTCGATGTTTTAAAAATAATCGTACTATATATTTTTTATAAGAAAATAAAAATTAAAATCCCTTTGTGTAATTGTAGAAGTATAACTAATTTATTGCAAATAAATTTTAGCAACAAAATCTTATCGGGACCTTCCCCCTCCCCCCCCCCCACCACCAGGGTCACAGGGACTATAGTCGAGAACCATAGGTTTATATTGTATGTGTGTGTGTGTGTGCGCGCATAAAAACAGTCGTAGAAGGCTGAAACAATCGATTGTCAGTCTGAAGCCTGTTAACTAGTTTCGTATCTCCAATATGGTTAGGATTCGTTTTAGCTCTTAGGAGGTGGTCATGGTGGGTTTGCTTGCAGATGTTAAGCCTAGACATGCCACCCACTTTAATTATCGCTCATTGGGTGTAGTTAAAGTGAAGTTCACTCAGAATGTACCCTTATGCCTGTAGACATTGGCTTGCAAACAGATATTCTGGGTCATTGCCATCTGCTTTAATATCTCTAGTCTAGAAGGACTTGCACGGTTTATGGGCACTGTCCCTTCTTTTCTCAATTTATTTTTTAGGCACAGGGCATGGGTGTGAGGGTAAGAAGTTTGCTTTGCAACCTTGTGGCTTTGGGTTCAGTTCTGCTGCACAGCAGCTTGAGCAAGTGTTTTCTATAACCCCAGGCTGACCAATGCTTTGTGGGTGAAATATGTAAACAGTAATTTTGTTGAAGCCTGTTGTGTGTATGTGTGTTTGTCCTTCCTCTGCTGCACCACTTGACTACTGGTGTTGGTTTGTTTAGATCGTAGTGTTAGTCCCTGTCACTGCCTGTCTGTCTCTCTCACTGTATCAAGGTTGTGTTGTCTGTCTATCTGTCTCTCTCTCTCTCTCCCTGTCACTGTCTGTCTGTCTCTCTCTATCTATCTATCTATCAAGGTTGTGCTCCAGCATGGCTGCAGTCCAATGACTGAAACAAGTAAAAGGGTGAAAGATTATTGGCAAATCTAAAGCTGGCAGAATCATTAGCACGTCGGGCAAAATGCTCAACAGCATTTTGTTGTTACATTCTGAGTTCAAAGTCCACCTCGGTCGACTTTGCCTTTCATCCTTTCAGGATTGGCAAAACGAGCACTGAACTTGCTGACCTTGTGCCAAAATGTGGAACTAATATATCTCTAAAGTCTTTGAGGAATTATTTTGAATTTAATGAAGTAGATTATAAACTTGGATAGGATGTAAGCCTATTATAGTTAACATTTCCTCCAAATGTCTGGCATTTATTCTTAACAGCTGAATCAAAATGCTTGGCCCAAATAAACAACGGAAGCACTTGAAGTGGGTTTGAACCCAACAAGCCTTGAATCGGTTGTCTAATAGCATATCTTCTACTCAGCTATTGAATTGATTGAAATTAATAGTTCTGACTAAGTCTGTCTCCATCCTTTGTTCCTGTGACAAGTCTACCTCGACTACTATTAGCTGCAGAACTTCGTTTACCATCCATCACTGGAATCAGTGCCTGCTGACTGCAATTGATGATTGACATTTTGGTTGGAGTATGACTAATGTATGTGTTGTCTTTTAGTCAAGGTCAGTCCTGATTGAGCAGGACTATGATCAAGAGAGTCCAAACTCTGGTGATCTCATCTTCAAGACTCCGTTATTCTGGCTACGTTTCCTTCTTTTTTTTTTTCTGGTAATGTGTGATTTGGAGAATTGGCTGCTATTTTCAGTGTATTGAAGAACCATGTAGAAGTTCTCTTGGATTCTGTACATATGTGTATAACTGTCTATATGTCACTGTCTCTCTCTCTCTCTCTCTATCTCTCTCTCTCTCTATCTCTATCTCTCTCTCTCTCTCTCTATCTCTCTCTCTCTGTCACTGCCCCACCCTCTCTCTCTCTCTCTCTCTCTCTCTATCTCTCTCTCTCTATCTCTCTCTCTCTTTCTCTCTCTCTCTCTCTCTCTCTCTATCTCTCTCTCTATCTCTCTCTCTCTCTCTCTCTGCCCCACCCTCTCTCTCTCTCTCTCTCTCTGTGAGTTTAATAAACCTTAAACTAGCACTCCATTGGTCATGGCAACAAGGATTCCAATTGATCTGATCAACAGAATAGCCAGTTCATGAAATTAACATGCAAGTGGTTGAGCACTCCTCAGACACATGTATGCCTAATGCAGTTCTCTGGGAAATTCAGCATGACACACAATGGGACAAGGCTGGCCTGTTTGAATTACCGGTACAGCTCATTTTTGCCAGATTGGAGCAATGTGAAATTTTTTGCTCAAGGACTGCAACCCCCCAGGTATCGAGCTCACGACCTTAGAATCACAAGCCAAGGCCCTGACCACTAAGCCACATGCCTCCACATAAACCTTATTTATAATCCTATTAATCTATTAATTACAATTCATCTCAGACATTTAGAAATTATTTAATTTGTCTTTATTTAAAATGTTGTCAAGTTTCCAAAAACTGAATTCGTTTGTATCACATTTTTGGCAAATAAATTCCATTAATTGCCCTCTTGGCCTTGTCTAATTATATGTGGCGGCCTCAAAGAATGTTCCTGATGTCAGAATTCACCTCTCACCTCATGACACACAGACGCGCCTATAAAACAAATTTGGAAACCAGTTTTCTTTCTGACAGCAAAATGAAGGAAATGTTGTGAAAGATGTCAATAGGTGCAATCAAATTGAGATTATCATCATCATCATCATCATCATTTAACGTCTGCTTTCCATGTTGGCATGGGTTGGATGGTTTGACATGGAGCTGGCCAGACCCCAATTGTCTGTTGTGGCATGGTTTCTAAGGCTAGATGCCCTTCCTAACACCAACCACTTAACAGTGTGCTGGGTGATTTTTATGTGCCACTGGCACAGGTGTGTCTACGCGGCACTAGCACAGATGCATTCTTTTCTTTCTTTGCCCCCTTTTCCCTCAAATCCTCCTTACCACTTTCTCCTGTTTTCTCTCTATCTCTCTCTTTACACCCCCTTCTCCCCTCTTTCCTCCCTAACATCCTGTAGTCTTTCTTTCATCTCTCCTTCGTATTCCCCCCACCCCCATCCTGTTTTTTTTTTCTTTTCTCCTTTTGTTTTAATTCTTCCCCTTAAAAATTCTTAATTACAAAAGCTAAAGAAATGTGTTTTACATGTTGACTTAACGAGTTCTTTTTCATCTTTTTCAGCACCTTATGAAGGTGGAGTCTGGAAGGTAAGAGTGGATCTTCCAGAGAAATACCCTTTTAAGTCTCCCTCTATAGGTAAGTGCTTCATAAATTCATTGCTCTTGTTGCTGTTGTACATTTATATTTTGTTTCTAAGCCAGCTTTTCCTTTTAATATGACCACCACCACTGGTGGAATATTATTAAACACTTTCCCCTGTTAATATTGAAACCCCATCATTAATAAAACACCGCCACCACTATCATTAATTATTCGCACTATCATCACCATCATCATCATCATCGTTTAACGTCTGCCTTCCATGCTGGCATGGGTTGGACAGTTCAAGAGGAGGCAGCCAGGTAGAAGATTACCCCAGGCTGCTGTGTCTGTTTTGGCAGGGTTTCTACAACTGGATGTCCTTCCTAACACTGACCACCCCACAGAATGGACTCAGTGCTATTTACATGGCACCAGCGCAGGTGAGGTCAGTTATAGCATTACCACCATCATCAGTAATATATATAATATGGCCATCCCTCCTCATTGTCCGACCAGCTGACTGACCACCAATCAACCAGCTGACTAATCGACAGACCAACCAACCACCTTATCCTCCAGCTGTATTTTAACGACGACACACAGTCACTGCAGTTATATGAGCAACGCTCTAAAACACTACTACTACTACTACTACCATCTTCAGATCAAACCACAAGGTCATCGGTGCTTGACATACTAAAAATAACAAATGAATTTCCCTTTAAAACAGTAGAACAATGGCTGCATGGTCATTGTGGGAATGGCTTTTTTTTTCATCCTAGGTTCACCTTGGTCATAACGTCTGCTTTCCATGCTGGCATGGGTTGGACGATTTGACTGAGGACTGGTGAAACCAGATGGCTACACCAGGCTCCAATCTGATTTGGCAGAGTTTCTACAACTGGATGCCCTTCCTAATGCCAACCACTCTGAGAGTGTAGTGGTTGCTTTTATGTGCCACCGGCACGAGAGCCAGTCAGGCGGTACTGGTAATGGCCACGCTCAAAATGGTGTATTTTATGTGCCACCAGTCCAGCAGCACTGGCAACAACCTCGCTCGAATGACTTTTCATGTCTGTAGATTAACAATCAACAAGAAAGTTCCATGTTTTGATAAAAAGTCAGGAATGAGAATCAGGAACAAAGACATTATTGAATTTCATGTTCACAATTGTGATTGATTTCACTCCTCGTAATTTTTTCTTATTGATCTGTTTGTCTTTTGTACACAAAATGAAAAGCTTATTTTGTTAGGAGTTCACTTTGTTTACCCTCCACAATACTAATGTATCTTGGTTCAATTTAAAGAAAATTAATTAGTTATTAGAAAATTGATTGTTTTATCTTTGGTTATAACATAGGGGGATGTGTGGGGTGAAAGAAATTAATCAAGCATTTTGTTTTTCAGAGGTATGGGGCATAGGAAAGGTTGGCAACCACTACTATAAGACAGTGTACACATAAAAACTTGAGCATCCAGATCAATATGTTAGATCAATTATCGATCGAATAGTCTTGCTTTTTTTTTTCTTTCTTTTTCCCCCTCACTGTTCCAACTTCCCCACCACAAACTCGGTGTCGACACAAAGCAGAATTATTTGTACTACCACAGACCACCACATGACCAACAGTGTTAGTTTGTTTATGTCCCTGCGACTTAGCAGTTCACACGTACACAATGAAATTTGAATACTTAAAATGAAAGACCAACTGGACGTGTGTTGAGGTTATGGTCAGATTCAATAGCAAGCCCTCCCCCTCACTTGCCTGCTACTACATAGATTGTTGTCTCTAAACTTCCCAGCACATCTGCTATTACAACTATCAACGTAGGCGCAGATGTTGATGTGTGGTAGGAAGTTTGCTTTCCAGGTTCAATCCCGCTGCATGGCACCTTGGGCAAGTGTCTTTATACTATATGTAGCCTTGTGAGTGGATGTTAGGCGGAAATTGAAAGAAGCCCATCGTGTGTGTTTGTCTCTTGACAACTGCTGTTGGTTTGTTTACATCCCCATAACTTGGTAATTTGGCAATGGCTGATGGAATAAGTACTGGAGTCAATTCATTCAACTAAAAACTCTTGTGGATAGATGGACTAAATGGATGGATGGATCGATGGACAGACAGACGGATAGATAGATGGACATGTAGAAAGATAGATACATAAGTAGGTAGATAAATAGATGGATTGACAGATAGATGGGTAGCTAGACAGACGGATAGATACATACATAAGTAGGTAGATAAGGGGATAGATGGACAGGTAGAATGATGTGTGTCTGTATCCAACAAAAAGTACTTTGTGTTACTTAAGTATTGAGGTACGTCACATTACTCCAAAAGAAAAACAAGATAAACTCAGCCATTTAATAATGAAAAAAAAAAAAATCAATAAAATATGTTGTCTCAGACCAACGTGAAGGTGTTGGGTGCTCCAGCATAGCCACAGTATAATGACTGCCAACAGTAAGAGAATGTAACTAGAATGAATTAGTTGCCATGTTGCTTGTAAAATATTTGTCGGATTAAAATTTTAAACAAAAGCCAGCACAACAAATTATGTTCTTAATCTTGATCCATAATCTTAATCATTTCTATTTTTATTTCATTTTATTTTGTTTTGTCTTTTATCTGTTGTTTGTTTTATCATGTGGGCCCTCCTCTTAATCCTGTAGAATTATAGTCAAAGGTTCTCCAGCTGTGACAATCTCATGTATTTTATTATTTGAAATTTCTTTCCTTCAGAAAATCTCTGATTACCATTGTTGTTGTGTCCTATATTTTCTGAGGCAGTGAGGGTGGGGAGGTTGATTTGAAGGATACCTGGCTGCTATCTCTAGCAATTCAGACTTCCTCGTTGACTCATCTCATTCATTTGGTGGTGTTGTTTAGCCCCAGGTCAGGCCTGAGTTGACCTATGATCAAAAAACATTCTAGATTGCTGCCTCAAAATGTCCCATCCAACCCAAGTCAGCAAAACAGACGTAAAAGCAATGATTACAAGGAGTCAATTGAGGACAACATTATTCAGTGCTTCCTCTCCCTTATAAAACCATAGCATTTGATTTGAAGAAGACCTGGCTGCTATTTCTAGCAAATCAAACTGCCACATAGGGACTCACTTGTTGGCTATCCTACAATAATGAAGGGGAGGTTCAGAACTATCCATTTGAATTCATAAACTCACTCACTCCATCTGGTATACCACCTCATTGCCCCAACTTAAAAGTAGGGGCTATTGTAATGCTGCTCAGGAATCTTTCGATCAGCCAAGGATTATGTAATAGAACTCGCATGAAAGTGCAAAGACTTCATGAACATTGTGTTGAGGCATCATTGGTAACAGGCTCCAACAGAGGTCGTACAGTTCTAATTCCCAGAATTAAACTTAGCCCAAATGATGCAAATATTGCATTCACACTAAACAGACTTCAGTTTCCACTTTGACTTGAATATTCAATGACAATTAATAAGGCTCAAGGGCAAACATTTGAAAAAGGTGGAATACATTTGTCTCAAATGGAATTTTCTCATGGCCAATTATGTCGCATTTTCAAGAGCATGAGCTATGAACAATATCAAAGTAAGAGTTGTGACACTCAATTGGGATAAGAGACAAGGCCAAAAACGTGGTGTGACATACACACAAAATATTGTACTGCGAGGAAGACCACCACACCAGCCACTCCCTCATTACTCATCCACATTACACCTTTAAGATTGGGGAACCAGTTAGGGGCCCCGCTGGATCTCTCTCGGCATACCAGCAAACCACAAAATTGCACCAGCCAGCATCACCACTACCTCCAAGCCCATCATGTGTGTGTGTGTGTGTTTGTCTTACCACAATAGTCAAGGGATTACTGTGTATATTTATACTGTCCCTTTTTCTACTCGTTTGAGATTTAATCATTCTGTCTTTTGTCTGTTGCAGGTTTTATGAACAGAATATTCCATCCTAACATCGATGAAGTGTAAGTTGGTTTCTCTGTGACTTTCTTGCCAGGAATTTCTCTCCCCACTGCTCTGTGTATATATATGCGTGTGTATGTTCTGAAGTAGATGTGTAGACATTCAGATGTGGCGATGTGTGTGTTTGTAGGTGTATGAAAGTACAGAAGTGTGTGTGTGTGCGTTGAAGTGGGTGTATCTGTATGTGGGTGTCTGAATATAAATGTTTGTGTCTGGGTATTTGAAAATAAGGGGGTTGTGTGTTTAGTGTGTGAGTGTATGTTGGTATCTGTATTGAAATAGGTGTATATATGTGTGTGTGGGTATGTGAATATGGTGATGGGGGGGGGGGTATTTAAGTATATAAAAATATGTAGGTTGTGTGTTTGTATTGAGGTGTATGTGAAAGTGATGAAAGGAGTGTATGTGTGTCAAAGTGAATATTTCTGGTATGTATGTTATGGCTGTTTTGAGAATTTGAGAAGAGGAGGTTGATATAGCTGGTGTGTGTGTGTGTGTGTGTGTGATGGCAGCGTGGTTGACGTGGGAATGGTATTTATATGTAGTGTATGCAATGTAACTGTGTGTGCATGTGTGGAGAGAGAGAGAGAGAGAGAGAGAGAGAGAGAGAGACAGAGAGTTGGCAGCTCAGCTGGTCTGAGGCGCTGCCGATGTTTCATAAGACTATAAAACGTTTACAAATCAATCCTTGTTTGATGAAACTGTATTGGATTTGAACTCAGAACATGCATGTTACCATTGCTGTTGTTGTGGTTAACTTTTGTCTGTTTGTATGAATATATATTGAAGTTATTGTCAACATATCCAGTGTTTAGAAATAATACATTTCTAAATCTCTCGGAGAGATTTATGCAGAAGTGATACGATGAAGTAGTTGTATGCTGTCAACTTAATGTGACAGTCCCCTGAAGGGAATAATACTACTGTTGTTTAGACCTAGGAAGCTGCACCACTTCCTGTTGGCCTTGACACATTTCCTGTGTCCTTATGTTTACAAGGGGGAGACAAGCACCTCCACTTAGCTAAGCCTGCATCCAGAGACATGTTTCTGAGTCTTTGCTTGTCATCAGTCTGGAGTAGCATGACCTGCTAGTTGGAGATGCCTGTCAAGCCCTTGTGAACATATAAGGACACAGGAAATGTGTCGAGGCCGACAGAAAGCTGCACCGCTTCCTAGGTCTAACCAACAGTAGTATTATTCCCTTCAGGAGACTGTCACATTAAGTTGACAGTATACAACTACTTCATATTCAATGTTGTAGCTATCAAAAATTCAATTAGAAATACTTATATGAAGCGGTAAAGATAACATCAGATCAACAACGAATCACTTCAGTAAATATGGGTGATAACTGTAGTCATGTTTCAATCTAGTTAGACCTCCTCAGTGGAGCACAGACTACAAAGTAGTGACATGAGAAGCAATGGTTGAGGGTTAATGAATGTAAATAAAATCTAGCAATAAATCTACATCTTAAGAATTTAGAAACTCTTCCCTTCTATCTCCTCCTCTCCCCCCTCCCCATCTCAAAATGTCAACCTTGTTAAAGTTGTAGTGACCACTGGTCATCTGGTCATTTTAGTTTCTTTTCCTTTTTACCTTATCCAAAGTGAGAGTTGTGCTTTTGGTCCCTCTCCCTCTCTCTCTCTCTCCCCATCCCTCCATCTCTCCTGTGATTACTGTCTCCCAATTTAACAATGTCTTAATTAAACATTTCACAGGTCGGGAACGGTGTGTTTGGATGTCATTAACCAAGCGTGGACCGCACTATATGGTGAGTTGAGTTCTTTCAGGATTTTTATTCATCATCATCATCATCATCATCATCATCATCATCATCATCACCAACATCTGTCCTCTTCTGGCTTGGGTTGGGCGGTTTGACAAGAAGCTGGCTAGCCGGAGGACTGCGCTAAACTCCAGTCTCTAATTTGGCCTGGTTTTTACAGCTGAGTGCCCTTCCAAATGCCGACTTATTTCCTGACTCATAACTGGCCAGAGGACTGGACACGTGTGTGTCTGACCATCGCCTCTGTACACACACCTGTCACTGGCACACACCTCCTGGCTGTAAATAGGTACCACAGCTGGGAGTTTTGATGAGGTGTTTCTTGGAGGAGGTGCCGGCATTGCGTGTATATGAAAATACAGGGGCCTTGTGGTTACGGCATAGCACTGAAAATCACAAGACCAGGGTTTCAATTCCCCAACTGGGCAGTGCGTTCTGTTCTTGAGCAAACCACTTCATCCTTTAAAACCTCCATGCTTCTTGAAATTTGCCAACGCTACACCTGATACCCCACCCTCCATACGTATGCACACCTGTATATCATGACTCATACACTGTTCACTTTCCTGACTTTTGTACATAATTCTATCTACTGTACATTGCACCTTTGATGAGTTGTGGTGCACCTGAGCACTATACACAATAATTTCATTATTATTATTATTATTTCATATCAGTCCAGACCACTCGGCCGTAAATGAGTAACC
The DNA here is from genome assembly GCF_046866305.1 of Octopus bimaculoides. NCBI lineage: Eukaryota > Metazoa > Mollusca > Cephalopoda > Octopoda > Octopodidae > Octopus > Octopus bimaculoides. The sequence continues at coordinate 33,797,725 of NC_142952.1, read as the reverse complement.
CTACAATGGACTGATGTCCCATCCAAGGTCAATGTGAGTGACCTTGGTCATTTATATGCCGTGAAAACTGAGTGACTGGCCCCGCGAGTTCTAGGACTCGAGGCAGTAATGTAATGGCCGTGGAGTGTAGGGAGAAGGCAGGGAGGAAGAAGAAGAAGAAGAAGAGGAGGAGGAGGAGACTGCTCCTTGATTGGTTAGGAAGGAAGGAGGCAATACATTAAAATACACAGAGATCCTGTGGCTATCCAGTATGAAGGATTGTCTCCAACAGTATGAACACTGCTGAATGTGGTGAAGGGCCAGGTAATTGTGAAAATGGGACACAGATGAAAATTGCATTCATCCTATTCCTTTTTTTTTTTTTTTTTTTTTCTTTCTTTCTTTTTTTTTTTTGTCATGGATGAAAGAAAAATGATGATCCAAGTAAAGGAATGCTTTTGGGTGCTGCAAAATGTTGCAGCCACAATATCGTTCTGCCATTTTTGGTTGTGGAACTGAAGGATATTTTCTTTTGTGGGTTTTTTAGTCATTGCTGAGGTGTTGTCTTTTGAATTCAGAAGTTATATATCATCATCATCATCATCATTTAGCATCCATTTTCCATGCTGGCATGGGTTGGATGGTTTGACAGGAGTTTGTAGTATGTGTTCATATCTAATCTGTATGTCTATCAGTCAGTCCGTCTGTTTATGTCTATCTCTCTCCCTCTCTAGGTATTTGTTTCTTTTTTTCTTTCTTTTTTTTTCTTTTTTGCTTTGTGTCTGCTTGTTTTGATATCTTCTAACAGTTGTAAATGTGTGTCACTGTCTTGGAAGCAGTGTCCTTTATTTCCAATCACGGAATTGTTGTAAATAAATGTCGTTCATTTCTGAGCTTCTGCAAAGACATGTTTGGCCATGGAGACATATCCTCCTTACTCAGAAACAGGTTAGCAGCAGGAAAGGTACCATCCAGTTGAAAATCTGTCTCCATTAAACTTCATCCAATCCACAGAAGCATGGAAAAGTGGACATTAGACATTCAGAACAATAATGATGATGACGATGACGGTTATAGCGGCGATGGCAGCTGTGAAAATGGCAACAATTAGAAACAGCTTTTTCCTGGTCAAGTTGTCCTACAATCAAAACACTTCCAGCCTTGACCATCACAGCTGACATTTCCATTGTTGAATTTTGTCATTACATTTCATTTTTAAATGTTAGCATGCCTGGAAAAAATGCTTAACTGTATTTCATCTGTTTTCACAATGTGAGTTCAAATTCTGCTGAGGTCAACTTTGCCTTTCATCCCCTTGTGGGGGTTGATGTAATCAGTAGCAGTTGAGCACTGGGAGGGGGTCAATGTAAATGATTCACACACCCCACCCCCATCTTCCGGGCCTGAACTTACTAGCCTTGTGCCAAAATTTGAAACCAGTATCATTTGATTTTATTTCTTTGTGCTTTATTTCTGTTTGTTTGTTTGTTTCAGATTTGTCCAATATATTTGAGTCATTCTTGCCACAGTTACTAACCTACCCCAACCCTATTGATCCTTTGAATGGTGATGCTGCAGCCATGTACCTGCACAAACCAGACGAATACAAGAAGAAAATTCAAGGTAAGATCTTCAGTTTTGTTCTTTCCTATCTCCCCACCTGTGTTTACATTTTATATTGTTAATTGGTTCCAATTGCCTTTTGGTAATAACAACACATTGCCTAGAGGTGGAGATAATTTTAATAAATCAAGAACTTATGTTGTGTGGTATTTGATATACCTGTATGTTCGTTTCAGACGTACCAGAATCACAACATGAAATGCAAATGATGGCAGCAGTGTAAAACTCCCTTATTCACTAAAAATTAAGCAGTCCTGAAACAATGCAAATTGCGTAGGCAGTGCTCCTGCATGGCCACAACCCTCAGGCACAAACTAATATAAGAATTAATTGCTAGTAGGGACACCATATTTCGTTTTGCAACTATAATATACCACCAGGTGTTGACCCCTAGCCTTTTTTGAAATCCATGGTAACAACCCTCTAACCCTTTTTTCCCCCTAAAAAATTGCTAGCTTTTTGTCTAAATTAGAAACAACTATTTTTATTCGAGGAGAAGATTTTTTTTTTTTCCAATTTTCAATTAATTGGTTTTTATTTTATTTGTTGTTTACATTTTTCTTGTTCTGTGTGGTTTTGCAGAATACGTGAAGAAATATGCAACAGAAGAAGCCCTTCGTGAACAGGAGCACACATCGACTTCGACAGAGAGCTCTATGAGTGACTTCTCCGAAGACGAAGTCCAGGATATGGAACTGTAACACAGGCTCAGTGACTGGGGGAGGAGGTGGAGGAGGAGGAGGGAAGGGAGAGGAGGAGGAGGAAGAAGAAGAGGAGTTGTTGTTGTTGTTGTTGATAGTTCCTTGTTGTTGGGTATTTTTTTAAAAATCTTCACACATCTTACATACATGTACATAATTTCTGATGTTCGAAAGAAGAAAGTAAAAAAAGAACAAAAAAAAAAAGAGCAAAAGAAAAAAAAAAAATTTTAATAAATTCAGAGAAAAAAAAAATAATTAAAACAAAGAACAAAAATTGAAACTCAAAATAAAAAGGATATATCTACACACACACACACACACACACACACACACACATATGTATATATATATGTGTGTGTTTGTGTGTGTGTGAACATGTAGATATGTATGTATATTAATAATATATATATATATATATGTATATATATATATATATATATGCACTTGTATATACATATGTACTTGTAAATTTATATAAAGGTATGTGTGTATATATACAGATATACATGTATGTATGTATGTGTGTATATATATATATATGCACATACATATATATATATATGCCTGCATATATATATATATATATATATGATATTCACACACACGTACATAGATATATATATACACACACACACACACATACACACGCACACGTACATATGTGTGTGTGTGTATATATATATATATATACACACATACACCTAATTTCAAAATACACACACACACATACAATTCTGTGGCTTGTTGTTGAAGCCATCTCTTGTTAACACCCTGTTTATCTCCAGTCCCCCCGCCACCATCTTACCTCTTGCTTGTTCCTGCTGTTTGTTGCCAGTTTACCAAAATTCTTCTCCATCTTTCATTCCACCCTCCTCCTTCTCTTTCTTTCTCACCTCTCATACCACTCTCTCTCTCTCTCTCTCTCTCTACTTCACCTCTTATCTACCCTTCACTGTGTTTATGTCTAGTTCAGCTTGTAAGTTTCCATGTGTCGGGGTCAGCCTACAACAAGAACAAGACAGAAAATTTGTTATCTTCTGGGACTTCTTACTTTGTCGGTTGAATTTGGTTCAATATAAAGTTTTGGTCCTCTGTACATTGATGCAAGAGGAGCAGTTTCATTTTAAAACTTAGCTCAAGGCTGTTTTGACTATCGCTAAGTTACCATGCGGCTCTTGGTAACACTTTGACAGTTAGAAGAATCATTGTAACAGGTTTAAAATGAAAGAATACACCCATATATAATATATATATATATATATATATATATATATATATATATATATATATATATATATAATATATATATATATAATAAATATATCATATACACATACATAGATATATATAAACACACATGAATATATGTATATAATATATATTATTTTTGTTGTTTCATAGAATCCACCAGCAGCAATAGTACTATAATAGTGTCTGTGTTTTTAGCAAGCCCGTAGTCTTTCTTCATTCTCTTGTCCCTTCTATTGTTGTTACCGTAGCTGTCGGCTTGTTGCTGATCTCATAATAAGGTCCCCCGTTATCCATCAACTCTCTTCACCGCAAATCTTTGGCTGAAAGGGCTAGGAAGGCTGCAAGGGGAACTAACTCCAGCACATTTACTTGTACAATCATGTTATACCTCTGTACGTGAGATGTGTGTGTATGTGTGTATATATATATATGTGTATATATATACGTATGTATGTATGTATATACACACATATATACACTCACACTGTTGCACCCTTTTTTTTTTAGTACTGGTGAATGCTTTTAAAGCCCCCTGAATTCTTTCATCCCTGTCTTTCCATAGAGTTCAACTTCAGTCGATTCCATTTGTGAAATCCTCTGTAATTCCATTACTCTTCACATTAATCGCTGGAGGCTTCTTCTATTTAGCCAGTCAGTAATGGATTGAAAAATATTTATATTAATTGCAGTTGTATTGTTTGTCCTATTAGGAGAAACCCCATTCACAAATTAGTATACATACACACAAGCACATTTTATATATTTGTGTATATGTGTGAGATATATATATATATGTTTCTATTTACATGCATATATTTGTTTATATACATATGTATTTGTGTGTGTGTATATATATATATATATATATATATATATATATATATTATATTTATTTATATATATAGTTTTTGAAATCATTACCTTGGCTTATTAACTGGTGTGTGTGTTTTTATATATATATATATGTGTGTATATATATACATATATATATCCTCAATGTTTATATCATAGCAGCGTAGTTCCATTTTATTTTATATTGCAGAAGCAAAACCAACAAGAACAAAACACTAAAATGAAAAACCCGGAAAAACCTTCCAAATGAATATAAAAAATCTTGGGTCTCATGTTAGATGACTGTTTTATGTCATAAAATATCAGGGACATTGTATGACCTGAAAGTGTTTCATGACATCACCCTCTTGGGGCACTAGAATTTACTCCCTCTCTAGCCAATACATTAACAAATAGGGGCCATGTATTGTCAGTAAATAGCCTAAAGTTATTGTACTATTTTTTCTGGTTGTTTCTTAGTTTCTTAGTCTCTGCTGGAGCTTTGACTAAAATACACATATACTGGTCATAATTGTGCTTGCAAAAGAGAAGGAAAATATTATTTGGGGACACACATACAATCCTGTCCCCTTTCCTACTTTTTTCTTCTTCTTTCATCTTCAATGCTGTTTGGTTAATTTTAGTTACTGACTTCCAGTGTTGCATTGTCCGCAGATGGGGGGGGCCAAGGCACACGTTTGAAAATAGGGATCACCAGTAGCTCACTAAATAAAACGAGGGATAATTTTTTTTTTTTTTTTTAATTTGTTGTTTGTAACTGCCAAAAGCCTCCTCTTGGCAATTCTAGCTAAATATACTGAGGGAAGTCCTGCTATTAGAAAATTCATCCTAAACTTGGAGCGGTAAATAAAGTTTAAAATTCATATTTGTTGTCGGGAGGGGTGGGGAGTCTTCACATTAAGTCTCATTTGTTTTATGAATCAATCAAATCATTTCAAAATCACTTTGTAGTAGTAGTAGTAGTAATAATAATAATAATAATAATAATTTAATCATTTTACTGTTGATGCTAAAAGTCCATAAATACCTCTTTATATTTCTTTGGATATAGGTATGAAAAGGCAAATTATATACTGCAACAAATGGTGCATACATTTACATACACACATACACACGTTTAGCAAGTGATAGTACATGTGCATGCATATATCATCATCAATAAACGTCCTTCTTGACGTGTGTGTATGTACACACACTATATATATATATATATATATATATATATATATATATATATATATATATATATATATGTATACTCTTTGTGGGTTAATAAGGCTACCAATAGTTTCAGGTGAAGAGGAATCTCTTAAGCCTAGCGCATGGGATCATTGCTACCTATCTCTGTTTTGGATGAGATCCCTCTGAACATGAAACCATTGGTAGCCTTGTTAACTCACAACTAGAGAATATGTATCCATCAATGCAGTGTTAGAGATTTTATAAGTTCCATATCTTCATCTATCAATAAGAAAGGCCAAAAATAAGGATAATTAAAGTGAATAAATAAATGTTTAACAAAACTCTTAAAGCCGTCACCGTTTTCTTCACATGGGGGGGGGAGTTAGGGTAGGGGTGTGTAGGGTGGTCCCTTTTGTTTTTAGTAGCTTGTCATGTGACTTTTTCGGAGCAGGTACCGTGAAAAATGTGAACTGCTGTCCTTCATTTTAGCTTGCAAAAAAAAGATGAAAAAAAAAAAAACCCCTGCCCCAAATAAACTCGTATCTAAAATCCAGAATTTTTATGTGATAAATCAACTGTCCACTGCAAAAAAAAAAAAGTAACCCTCCAAACTCTCCCAGTGGCTGGTTTGTGATAGTGTTATCATTATTATCATTTGTTGATGTTGTTGATGTTGCTGTTGGCCACCTTTTTATGGATTTTGATAGTGAATCCTTCCGAGGAAGAGGGGGGGGAGGGGTGCACCTGAATCAATAAACGGTTGAAATCAATGCTTTTTTTTCTCTGCCTCCTTCCCACCTCTCTCTCTCTCTCTGTTTTCCTTTTTCATTTGCTCTCCCTCTCTTCCCTCTTCCCTTCTCTCTCCGTAGTAGAACATTCATGGTTTCTGTCAGACAGACAGACAACCAAGCTTGCCTGCCCCCCCCCCCCTCCTGACAATTCTCTGCTACAACCTCCTTCATTCAGCATTTACCCTCTATCACTGTCTCTCTCTCATTACCTCTCCCTCCATTTTACATATGCATGTATATAGATAGATATATGCATATATATGTATATATATGCACTTACATATACATACATGCATATGTTTGTTCATATATAGATATATATATATATATACATATAGATGCACACACACATGCTTGTGCATATTCACGTATATGTACACACATATATATATATACGCATACATATGTATATATATATATATATATATATATATATATATATATGTGCATACACATATATGTATGTAGATATATATATATATATGCATATGCATGCAAATAATCTCTTCTATTTGTTATATCCTCCTGATAATCCCTGTTAATCCCTCGACAGCAAGCCACATGGTTGTAGTGCATTGGTTGGTAGGAGAATTTTTTTTTTTTTCTGGCATTCAATCATTCTCACCTAAAAAAGCAAAAAAAAATAATAATAATATATATATATATAATTAAAATAAAATATAATTAAAAAACTAAAATAACAAAAATGATACAAAAAAATATAAAAACAAAAAATTTTGGATTCACCATCTGAAAAAAAGTTGGGAAAAAAAACAACAAAAAAGAATATAAAACGTTTAAAAAAAATATAAAATAACTTATATTGTTATGTTTAAAACTTAAAAAAAGAAATGTAATAATAATATTAATAATAATAACACTGGAGAAGACTATTTGGGATTTGTTGGAGGGATGGGTGGGTACAGGGAGAAAAGAAAGGGCTAAAAAAAAAGAATTTAAAAAAATAAAAACAACCAAATTTGCTGGTAATTAATGAAGGTAAAAGTGGGAGGTAGGGGTTGGGCTGGGGGAGGAGTGAATTTTTAACTTTATAAAGAAAGTATGAAAAAACAAAAAGAAAACAACAACAAAACAAGCAACAGTAAAACAAATGAAATAAAAAAAAATCTGAAGACAATTTGAAGGAAATGTAACAATTTTGAGGGAAAAAAACCCCAAAAAAGTGAAGGAGAAGAAAAAAAAGTCTGGATATTTCTTGTGTGAGGAAAAATGTCAGAGTCTCATTAAATGAGAAACTGTTTTGATATATGCTGGTACCAGAAAACCAAGAAAATGGTAAATTCCTGCAGACAAACAAACAGCCACCACTGTTGTAGTTGATTATTATTATTATTATAATTGCCATTATTTAAGAATTTTTTTTGTTTTTTTTTGCCATAAAAAGGGAAATGCTAATTTTTTTTCGTTACAGTCAACTTTTTTTTTATTCTATTTTTGAAAAAAAACTTTTTCAAAATTTTTTTCAGCTTAAATTTTTTTCCTTTTCTTTTTCTTTTTTAAACCATTTTTTTCTTCTGTTCTTGGGTGAGGGAGAAGAAGGGGGGGTCACACAGTGGTTGATTCCTGGCTATTTGTTGTTGCTGTTGTTGTTGTTAATAAAGTTTATGGCTCAATGTAAGCCAACCAAAAAAAAAATTATACATACATATATATATATAATATATATATATATATATATATACACACACACACACACACACACAGACACACTCACTCACACATGATACATATATATATACATACATACACACACAATAAAAAAAGATTCAAAATCCTTATCCAAAATGCAAAAAAAACAATAACCAGTGTTCAGTTTGGTAAGCACAAAGAACACAAACCATTTATTTGTGTAATTCACAAATTAACCTGTAATAAAATTTTCTCTGTCTTTATCTACTCCAGTTTACAAAGTTTGTTTGATCTCTTATTTTATTGTTGTTTATATTTATTGTTCTTTCAAGGAAATTGAAAATTTTTTTTTTTTTTGGTAAGAAGTTTGCTTCCCAACCACATAGTTTCAGGTTCAGTTCCTCTGTGCGGCACTTAGCCTAAGGCCAACCAAAGTCTTGTGAGTGTCTGTTTGTCCCTTGCCACAGCTTGACAATCGGCGTTGGTGTGTAACATAGCAGTGCAGCAAAAGAGACCAATAGAATATGTTCCAGGCTTAAAAGAAACAAACAAAAATAAGCACTGGGCCTGATTCATTTGACTAAAATTTCTTCAAGGCAGTGTCGCCAGCATGACCACATTCAATTGAGTGAAACAAGTAAAAGACGAAACACGACAGACATCTGAAGTGAAAGAGACTCCGCTTTCATCAAAATAACAAAAAAAAGCCGCAACCATCTTTACAGAAAAACGGTCACTTTGAAGCTTAATTCAATCTCCACACAGCTCTTCGTTTGGCACACACAGCAGAGATTATGCTTAATTTAATCACAACACACTCCTCTGTTTGGTATACACGGCACAGATTAAGCTGTGCACTTCTCACAGAAGAACTCTTGGTTTTGCATCTGTGCCTTTCATCCTTTCAGGGTCGATAAATTAAGTACCAGTTATGCACTGGGGTCGGTGAAATCAACTCATCCCCCTCCCTAAAAACTGCTGCTTTTATGACAAAACTGGAAACCATTATTATTATTATTATTATTATTATTATTATTATTATTACTGTTATTATTATTAAGCTGGCAGAATTGTTAGCCTGCTGGGTAAAACGCTTAGTAGCCTTTCATCTGTTTTTATGTTCTGAGTTCAAATTTCACCGAGGTCAACTTTGCCTTTCATCTTTTCGGGGTCAATAAAAATAAATACCAATTAAGCACTGGGGTCACTGTTATCAATTAGCCCCTCTCCTGTCAAATTTCAGGCCTTGTGCCTATAGTAGAAAGCATTATTATTATTATTATTATTATTCAGGCAGTGAGATGGTAGGATCGTTAGTGTACCAGGCAAAATGCTTAGAGGCATTTCATCCATCTTTACATTCTGAGTTCAAATTCTGCTGAAGTTGACTTTGCTTTTCATCCAGGGTTTAAAAAGCAACGGAACAGGACATATCTCAACTTCAGACACCCAGGCAACAACAACAAACAACTGAGGATATTTTTCCATTTGTTGTGATTCATTATCTGAGAGAAGCATCAAATATTATGGGCAAGTTTCTTTACCTATAATAGAGGGAAACTGAAAGAAGCTTGTCATGCAGACATGGCTGTATAGTAAGAAGCTTGCTTTCCAACAACATGGTTCTGGGTTCAATCCCACTGCATGACTCCTTGAGCAAATGTTTTCTACTACCTTGGGCCTTGTGTGTGGATTTGGTAGTCAGAAACTGAAAGAAGCCTATCGTGTATGCATATATATATATATGTGTGTGTGCGTGTGTCTATTATATTTATGTGTGTATGTCTGTTTGTCCCCCACCACCACTTGACAACCAGTGTTGGTGTGTTTACATCCCCGTAACTTAGTGGTTCAGCAAAAGAGATTGATAGAATAAGTACCAAACTTAACAAAAGAACAATCATTGGGGCCGATTCATTCAGCTAAAAGTTTTCAAAGCAGTGCCCCAGCATGGCCTCAGTCTAATTACTGAAACAAATGAAAGATACAACGTCTGTGTGTCTGTGTGATGGTTGTGAATGAATGTCTGTCATACAAGCAATGTTGTTGATTTCCAGTCTTCCATGAATAGTGTGTCTGGCCATGGTGGTGGGGAGGGGCTAAGTATTACCTTCATTGGAAACAGGTGAGGGTTGGTGACAGGAAGGGCACCCCGGCTATAGAAAAATCTGGCTCAGTGAATTTCACAAATACGAGCATGGAAAAGCAGGCATGAAATGATGATGTAACAACGATGATGATGATGGTGATGATAAGACAAACCTACCAAACCTGTTCCAACTCACCCCAAAATAAAAGATTTTTAGTCAAAGAAAGCTTGACCAATGCTGCTGGCCTTGTGCTTTGGCCACCATTGTGTGGCTCAAGTCTTTCATTGATTTCTGCTTGTTTTGTCACTTGAAGAAGTATCTGGAAATGAACATACTTCCACTACTACTACTACTACTACTACTGATGCTGTTGCTACTACCACCACCACCACTACTACTACTACTACTTCTGCTACTTGCCAACCTTGTGAAAAGGGTGTGTTTCTATGTGGTCATTTGACCTAGAGGAAATAGCAGCCAAATCCCCCCTTAAATCATATCCAAACTGGTTTAGAAGTGGACGTGAGGATAACGAGATGCTGGGCTCCTTGCAAATAGGAGATGTGATGGTCATAGCTGGAAGGCATTTGAGCAAAAACAATAACAACTACCACCACTACTACTGCTGCTGCTCCTCCTGCTACTACTAAACTTACAAGAGAAACCACTGCTACTGCTACCTCTATAACTACAACAATTAAGACTGAAAAATGCTATGAAACTTAGAGCTACTGTTGTTGTTGATGATGATAATGACATCCCCACCACCACTCCACTATCCCACCAGCTAATTACCTAAATCTATCAATGGTTTATTACTAGGTACTTCTGTGTAGGGGGAGGAGAACGAGAAGGAGGGGGAAGAGTTGATTAAATAAAAATCGATCTGTCTCACACATACACACATATACATACATATATATATCTTTAATATTAACCAGATATTAAGTCATTGATTAGTCAATAAGAGTGGAAGTGAGAGTCAATTAAATAAACTTCATTGTGTAATCTAACCTACTAATTATAGAGATAATCTTGGCTAATTCAAGACCTACAACTCATTGGATTAGCTACAAGGGATCCGTCCTTATTTTTGATTAATACAATGAATGCTCCCTTCGGATGTTTTACTCTCAGTTGTGTTATCAATAAATGTTCTGGGCAAGGCATCAAATGACATATGATGGTGAAGCTCCAGCTTGGGAGT